>NC_086451.1:99002371-99082371 GCF_028390025.1 Pseudophryne corroboree | reverse complement strand
CTGCATCAATGCATGAATTAAGTGTCGTCACTGGGTGCACTCTTCCCCAGTAGGCAAGGGGTAAATAGCCAGAGCGCACATGGGATTGTGTACACACAGCCAGTTTTGTTTGCACTGCAATCAGGCCCGGCGACAGGGGGGGTCAAAGGGGACAGCTATACCGGGCCCCATGGTTCAGAGGGGCCCCGAGGCAGAGGAGAACAAAACACGGGTGCTGGAGCCTGTAAATACTCTATATTCATTGGCCGCTCCGCCCGCCCACCAATTAGGAAAGAAAAAAACAACAGTGCACACCATCGATACCAGTGGCGGAACTACTGCCAGTGCAAGCAGTGCCTTGCACTGGGGCCCGCCACTGTCCAGGGGCCCAAAGCAACGCGGCATGTAATGAGTTAAACTGACTCATTACATGCCGCTGTGTGCTGCGGGCAACCGCCGCCCGCAGCACACAGCCGCCCTTCGAGAGGAGTGCAGCGGCCACGGGGGAGAAGGAGGAGGAGGGAGGTGGAGGAGGGAGCTGCAGCAGCGCTGTGTAATTGGTGGAGGCGCTGCTGCTGCTGTCCCTTTCCTTCACCATAGGCTGTCCTCTGCCGCTGTGAATGCTGGGAAGCGCATCCCAGCATTCACAACGGCGGAGGACAGCCTATGGTGAAGGACAGGGACAGCTGCAGCAGTGCCTCCACCAATTACACAGCACTGCTGCGGCTCCCTCCTCCACCTCCCTCCTCATTCTCCCCTGCCCGGGATCTCTGCCAGAAGAAGCTGCACAGAGTAGCCTGACTGCAAGCGGAGACAGTAAGTATAATTCCTTTTTTTTCTTTCTTTCTTTCTTTCTTTCTTTCTTTCTTTCTTTCTTTCTTTCTTTCTTTCTTGTCTGCCGTTATGTGTAAATAGGAGACGCTGTCTGCAGTTATGTGTAAAAAGGGGGATGCTGTTTGCCGTTATGTGTAAAAAGGGGGATGCTGTTTGCCTTTATGTGTAAAAAGGGGGACGCTGTCTGCCGTAATGTGTAAAAAGGGGGACGCTGTCTGCCGTAATGTGTAAAAAAGGAACGCTGTCTGCCGTAATGTGTAAAAAGAGGGATGCTGTCTGCCGTTATGTGTAAAAAGGGGGACGCTGTCTGCCGTTATGTATAAAAATGAAGAAGCTGTCTGCCGTTATATATAAAAAGGAGACGCTGTCTGCCGTTATGTTTAAAAAGGGGGACGCTGTCTGCCGTTATGTGTAAAAAAGGGACGCTGTCTGCCGTAATGTGTAAAAATGGGACGCTGTCTGCCGTAATGTGTAAAAAGGGGACGCTGTCTGCCTTAATGTGTAAAAAGGGGACGCTGTCTGACGTAATGTGTAAAAAGGGGAATCTGTCCACCGTAAGGTGTAAAAGGGGCTCTACCTGGTGTAGTGATGCTACTGTGCGGCGTAATTTGAATAATGGAGACTACTGTGCACTGTTATATGAATTGGTATTATTTTGTGGCCACACCCCTTCCCCATGAAGTCACGCCCCTATATTTTGGTGCACGCCTACGGTGCGCACTGCCCCTGTTTTACATCATGGAGGAAGGGGGGCTCCGATGCCGTTTCTTGCACACAGTGCTAAAATGTCTAGTTACTGCACTGTTGCTAGGTATCCATTTCTCCAGGTCTGAGCAGGTCACCCTCACCAGATCCTCTCCAGGGGTGAGGGGGTGGATTTGGTTGGGATGAGGGGGGACCAAAGCATTTGTTGCACCTGGGCCCACCGCCCGCAAGTTCCGCCACTGATCGATACCCCCCCCCCCTGTGCCCAGGAAGATCACCTCCCGCCAGGTGCATCTTCACAGCAGCAGCGTCACCCACAGCCCCACCGCAGTCCCCTGGCTGAGAAGCAGAGCGTCCTGAGCCCAGGAAGATCACCTCCCGTCGGGAACATCTTCACTGCAGCGGCGCTACCCGCAGCCCCACCGCTGTCCCCTGGCTGTGGTGAGTTTCTCCTGGGTCCTGGCACCCCCACTGTTTGTGTGTGTGTGTGTGTGTGTATATTTATATATATATATATATATATATATATATATATACACATACACAGTATATATATATATATATATGTCTGTGTATGCATATACTGTGTATATGTATATATATATATATATATGTGTGTGTGTGTTGAGAGGAATTGGGGGGGGGCCCAAAGAAATACATGTACCGGGCCCCCAAATTTCTGTTGCCGGCCCTGACTGCAATATGTTGTTGTACGCCAGCTAGTAATGATATTTCACACCCGCATTATTATATTGTTTGGTATCAGGAAAAAAAATCTACTTTGGATAATTCAACCAACTTCATGTTACTGAAGAAGGCCTTTTAATTAAGATGACAATTTGGTAAGACAGAGGACCATAAGTCTCTGCCTCTTGTAGAATGCTCTGCAGCTCTGCTTTACTCTCCTGCAGTCCCTGGAGCACCCCCAGGCTCTAGCGCTGTACATCCCGATACGTCACAGAGAAGTAAAGGAGAACCAGCAGCCCAAGTCAAATGGAGATCTTCTGCGATATTCCAACCCAGAATGCGACATTCTCCTTGAGAGAGGGAAGACGGTAAAGTCCGAGGTCACAAACACACAAAAGAAACAAAACGAAACAGCTTGAAAAGCCATTGCCGGCAGTGTCACTCTTCCCGAAGCTAAAGGTTTTCCACTATGACCTCGCCCCGTGATTAAAGCTAGGTGCACACTGTCCAGTTTTTTGGCTGACCCCAATATCTGAGCAACACACTAAGCAATTATTTTTTTTAATAAAGTAGCCGAATTTCTGCCACATCACGCTGAATTTGCATATGTCTGCCCACAAGAAGAATGGCGTATGGTTAGATTATTGAGAATGCATACACACTGCACGATGACGGGAGATTGAGGTTGAGATTTTCTGTTTTAGCAAAACGATCAGATAATGGTAGCAGCGTGCTTGTGACCACAATTTCTCCGGTTTATCGGCGAAACAATTGCTCATACACACTATGCAACAAAACAGACACAGCACCCGATTGTCGGCAAATTGGTATGCGGTCATGTGATCGGCCCTCGGAATCCCGGCAGTCACCATGCTCACACCGGAATTCCGAGCTGTCACAATGCCGCCCGATGGAATGCCGACACACAGGGTTTATTCCCACTCGTGGGTGTACATGGCGAGCGCAGCTGTTTCTATGTTTCTACACAACTGCCTGGGAGAGCAAGTCTTATGCCTCTGCTTGTCTACAGATCCATCCATTGTACTGAGATCACCGAGGATGAATGTCTGCACCTGATTGGACAGATGATTATACGGTCCAGTTATGCTCCTCCCACCACAGTCTCCAGACAGAGGTACTCAGACTGGTGAGTACAGTACAATGCATGTAAGTATATTAGGCAAAGTTTTAGCTATAGTCCTAACACACAAGCATGTTTACTGCCCTTCAGTGGGTTGCGGTGAGGTCAGAGGCTGGTGAGGCACTACAGCCATAATGTCCGCCGAATCCTGCCGATGACCCCTACCACCGCCGAGCCAATGCCTGCTACTGCCTCTGAGCCGATGCCTGCTGCCACCGCCAATGGCTTACAAACTTGCCCACCATAACTGACCCAGCCCTCCGCCACTAATTTGCATCTCAATCCGATGCCGCCAATGCCCACTGCCTGCCTGCTCATCATACTTGTGATATATTGTCCATTTTTATAGAAAACAAATAAAAATTAGTGTTTGGGAAGGGAGTGGGAGGAGGACATGAATGCAATTTTGTTGTCCAGGGCTTCCATTAACTTAATGGAGAAGGGTCTGAATGGGTTAAAAAATGTAAAAAAAAAAAATGCGTGAGGTCCCCCTTCCTAAGTATAACCAGCCTCGGGCTCTTTGAGCCAGTCCTGGTTGTTTAAATACTGGGAAAAAATTGGACAGGGGTTCCCCGTATTTAGACAACCAGCACCGGGCTCTTAGACCGGTCCTGGTTCCAAAAATACGGGGGACAAAAGATGTAGTGGTCCCGCGTATTTTTAAAACCAGCACCGGGCTCCACTAGCCAGGGACATAATGCCACAGCCGGGGGACACATTTATGTAGGTCCCTGCGGCCGTGGCATTACCCCCCCAACTAGTCACCCCTGGCCGGGGTTCCCTGGAGGAGCTGGGACCCCTTAAATCAAGAGGTCTCCCCCCTCCAGGCACCCAAGGGCCAGGGGTGAAGCCAGAGGCTGTCACCAGCACCCCTGGGCGGTGGGTGCCGGGCTGATAGCCATAAGTGTGTATAAAAAAGAATATTGTTTTTGTTGTGGAACTACAAGGCCCAGCAAGCCTCCCCCGCATGCTGGTACTTGGAAAACCTCAAGTACCAGCATGCGGGGAAATAACGGGCCCGCTGGTACCTGTAGTTCTACAACAACAAAAATACCCAAATAAAAACACAACACACACACCGTGAAAGTAAAAATTTATTAAAACACACTTACACACTCACACATACTTACCTACATCCCACGCCGGTCACGTCCACTTGTCCATGTAGAATCCAATAGGTGGTTCCTGTAAAAATGAGAGAGAGATTACTTACTGTACCTACATCCCACGCCGGTCACGTCCACTTGTCCATGTAGAATCCAATAGGTGGTTCCTGTAAAAATGAGAGAGAGATTACTTACCTACATCCCACGCCGGTCACGTCCACTTGTCCAGTAGAATCCAATAGGGCCGGTACCTGTAAAAATGAAAATTATACTTACAAACAAAGTAATCCACAGGAGGAGAGAGAGAAATTAATGAATATTATACACTCGCTGACGCGGGAGGACGTTAGCACAGACAGGGGAGAGTGCTGCTGCTAGCTGGGATGATGGAGCAGGCACCCCCGATAGTTGTGAGCCTAGTAGCTATACCCCTAGTAGCTTTGCCCCCTGTAGCAGTGCCCCCAGTAGCAGTGCCCCGAGTAGTTGTGACCCCTGTAGTTGTGCCCCCAGTCGCTGTGCCCCGTGTAGCTTTGCCCCTTGTGGCTGTGCCCCCAGTAGTTGTGACCCCTGTAGCTGTGCCCGTTGTAGCTTTGCCCCTTGTAGCAGTGCCCTGAGTAGTTGTGCCCCCAGTCACTGTGGCCCCTGTAGCTTTGCCCCCAGTCGCTGTGCCCCCAGTAGTTGTGACCCCAGTCGCTGTGCCCCTTGTAGCTTTGCCCCCAATAGCTGTGCCCCGAGTAGTTGTGCCCCCTGTCGCTGTGCCCCCTGTAGCTTTGCCCCCAGTAGCTGTGTCCCCAGTCGCTGTGCACCCTGTAGCTTTGCCCCCAGTCGCTGTGCCCCTTGTAGCTTTGCCCCCAATAGCTGTGCCCCCTAGCTGTGCCCCGAGTAGTTGTGCCCCCTGTCGCTGTGCCCCCAGTCGCTGTGCCCCCTGTAGCTGTGACCCCAGTTGCTGTGCACCCTGTAGCTTTGCCCCCAGTAGCTGTGACCCCAGTAGCTGTGACCCCTGTAAGTGTGCCCCCAGTTGCTGTGCCCCTTGTAGTTGTGCCCCCCAGTTGCTGTGCCCCTTGTAGTTGTGCCCCCCAGTTTCTGTGCCCCTTGTAGTTGTGCCCCTTGTAGTTGTGCACCCCAGTTGCTGTGCCCCTTGTAGTTGTGCCCCCAGTTGCTGTGCCCCTTGTAGTTGTGCCCCTTTTGCTGTGCCCCTTATAGTTGTGCCCCTTGTTGTTGTGCCCTGCAGTTACTGTGCCCCTTATAGTTGTGCCCCTGTTGCTGTGCCCCTTGTAGTTGTGCCCCTTTTGCTGTGCCCCTTATAGTTGTGCCCCTGTTGCTGTGCCCCTTGTTGTTGTGCCCCCCAGTTGCTGTGCCCCTTGTAGTTGTGCCCCTTTTGCTGTGCCCCTGTTGCTGTGTCCCTTGTTGTTGTGCCCCCCAGTTGCTGTGCCCCTTGTAGTTGTGCCCCTTTTGCTGTGCCCCTTATAGTTGTGCCCCTGTTGCTGTGCCCCTTGTTGTTGTGCCCCCCAGTTGCTGTGCCCCTTGTAGTTGTGCCCCTTTTGCTGTGCCCCTTATAGTTGTGCCCCTGTTGCTATGCCCCTTATAGTTGTGCCCCTGTTGCTGTGCCCCTTGTTGTTGTGCCCCCCAGTTGCTGTGCTCCTGTTGCTCTGCCCCCAACACAAACACATAAAAAAAAAAACACACACATACTTACCGCTCCTGCAGCGCTGTCCTCCGTCTCCATCCGCCGGCTCTTCTCTGCTGTACTATGGGAGAGACGTCATGACTCATGACGTCTCTCCCGTAGTAGCGCCGCTCAGACACCAGGGGTCAATTATGATCTCTGGTGTCAGTCAGCGGCGCTGGCTGCAGCGGGCGCCCACACAGCCCACGGCGCCTGCTGCAGCCGGGAAGGGGGCTCGCTAGTGATTGGACAGTGCTGGATCCGCTGGCCAATCACATCTGGGGCACTGACGGGTGTGCATTCATCGGGGCTGAATGCACGCCCCTGTCATTGTGGCACCAGTATAGGTGCCGCTTCCCCATTCAATTTCAATGGGCTTTCACAGCCCATTGCTGCGCCCCGCCCCCTGCCCGCCCCCCGCTGCCCGGACTTTTAGTGTTAGCAGCGGGAGGCACCTCTCCCGCTGCCTCCCAGCTGTCCCTCACAGGCAGCCACAGGGGGGGAGAATTATTAAAAGAATAAAAAAAGATATTTATAACAGACTGTGTTATAAATATCTTCTTTTTATTATTTTAATCATTATGACAGGGGAGGCACTGCCTCCCCTGCCTCCCTTGACTGCACGTCCCTGCTGCCCTTGTGGTTGCGCTCTTAATGGAATAACTCCCAGTGCCCTCTTATGTGTGGGTCATCTCTCTAGTACTGTAAACTTTGTAAGCATTTAACACCAGAAGATGGCCTCACCATCTTGTCATAGCTGGGCTGGGATCCACCCAAGATGTACGAGCAGGCCATCCTCTCGGTGTAGACGGTGTAGACGTTAGCCGCTACCAGGCTACACAGGATCACCCTGTGGAAATAGTCACATTGGGGCATCACGTCAGAGCCAGTAGCCCATGGTCTCAGCACAGGGACACACAATTTGATGTCAGAGAAGAACCATTTTGACTGTGTAGTCTGCTCTGTTAGGGTGTGGTTATTAAGGTTAGGGGTTAGAGGTGAATTAGGGTCAGGGTTCAAATTAAGGATAAGGGTTGGAGTGTTAGTGCTAGGGTAATAGTATTAATTGTGAGAGTTAGTGTGTAAGTGTTAGGGTTGTGGGTTTAGGGTGAGAGATAAGGGTATTAGTGTTAGATTATTAGTGTTTGGGGTTAGGATTAATAATAGTAATAATTTGATTTATATAGCGCACTTTCTCCAATAGGCGTCAAGGGCCTTAAGAGTGAGGATTAAGGTATTAGTGTAAGGGTATGAGGATCAGGGTATTAGTGTTACAGGTTAGGAGTAAGAGTATTGGAGGTACCTGGCACCAGCAGTCCGCTGAGTAGAGGTCAGCAGGAAGACTGCACCGCAGCCCATCAGGCTGTACAGGAAGGAGTAAGGGTGTTGCGTTCTCCCACCACAATCTGATGACGGTGTAGTTATTTACACTTGTTGCTGGCGTAGAGACTGCATTATCTGGCTGATGTAGTAGTGTTAAGCCAGAAACCTTGGACCTAACAAGATATATAGCATAACACTACGTCAGCCACATAATGCAGTTGTGATACCCTGAAACTGCAGCCCAGATCAGCTGTGGCACTACAGGTGCCAGCATGACTTTAATAAAAGTAAAATGTTTGCTGGAGTTGCATAGCACTGTGCCAGCAGCCTACGGCTTGCAGCACAGAAGGAGTTAACAGCACAGCTCATAGCTATACAGATTAGTCTGCAAAATGCAAAGGGCATGACTCACTCATTTGCAGACTCAGAGCGGGAAACTGAGAGCGGGAAACACAGAGCGGGAAATCCCAGATAGAATGTGTACCTGGGAATGCAGGGTAATAAAAAGGTTGTCCTGCAGCAGCCTAGAGAGAGGACAGTCAGTGAGGAGAGTGAGCAGACAGTGAGGTGAATTTAGCCAGAAAGATGTAGCCCCAGTGAGGGCTCCCCACATGTTTAGGTGGGGAGTGATGCCAGCCACAGCAAAGCACTTGATGACAGAGGGAGACATCGCAGTGTAAGAGCAGCAGTATGCAGAATCCAGTGAAAGGGTGATGCCAGGAGAAAAGTGTGCTAATGGTGTGAGTCTCAAGAGGTATCTGGGTGAAGTGGTCGGAAGCCACGCGGCGTGAGTAAGCGCCCCCATGGAAAAGTATCTCGAGAGGTATCTGGGTGAAGTGGTCGGAAAGCCACGCGGCGTGAGTAAGCGCCCCCAAGGAAAAGAATCCTCGCTAAGTAAGAGAGAGAGAGATGGTCACCTGATGTGTAGCACTACTGGTCACAGAATGCCCTGGTACGTAATGCTGTTTGCCATGTATATGCCGCTGCGACTAAGCGATGCGCTGGAGGAGGTGCCCTGATGTGTGATCCACTGTAACTTATGCTTTGTGCTGGAGGAGTGTTCACAAGTTATCCCTGCAATCTCCCTGTTTGATGTTTGAATAAACTTTATGCTGTTTATCTGAGATGGGCTGGCGCCCAATTCTTTATGCGCTGCACCGACACCTGTAGGCCACACCCACAATGTACTTGTAGTTAAAGACCTGATTCTTCAGGGGACCCTCTGGTAACTGTGCCTGAACCCATGACCAGCCGGGGCAAGGTAAGGGTGATGTACTATACACAGTGACTGTAGATCTTGCATACCTAATACTAGTGGGCTATCACATTTGGCATCACGAACAGGATACGAGCAACCATGGTTACCAACGTGGGGCTCTAAGGGCAATATTTGTGGAGGTGGAACTCATGTAACAGGACATCGGGACTATGCAGTGCACCCGGTCGGAGCAACACCCTTGGGGGCACTGTGTTTGGCCATTTCTGAGTGTCCGAAAGAGCCAAGGATCGCAAGGGGAATGTAGTCCCCTATATCTATTTTCCTAAAGTTGGAGAAACTTGTTTAATGGGAGGGGCCCACGAGAGCCACCTGTCTCTTTTGACCCAGACGTGGCGGGAGACAAGGGCAGGCGAGGGCAGGTTCTCTGTGTTTGGCGCAATTGCCACAAGATATCTGGAACATTTTACTATCACATGTGACTCTGGACTGTAACTCGTTTGAAAACCGCAACAGAATATGTGATTTGTATGTAATGTGATGTTTGACATGCCATGTTTTCCTGAATATGTGATTGATGTTTTTTTGTCACATGTACTGTCATTATATGTTATGTTGAAAACTGCTGTTGCGTGAGGACACGCAAGATTTCAGCAGGGGTGCATGTGATACCCTGAAAGTGCAGCCCAGATCAGCTGTGGCACTACAGGTGCCAGCATGACTTTAATAAAAGTAAAATGTTTGCTGGAGTTGCATAGCACTGTGCCAGCAGCCTACGGCTTGCAGCACAGAAGGAGTTAACAGCACAGCTCATAGCTATACAGATTAGTCTGCAAAATGCCAATTCTTTATGCGCTGCACCGACACCTGTAGGCCACACCCACAATGTACTTGTAGTTAAAGACCTGATTCTTCAGGGGACCCTCTGGTAACTGTGCCTGAACCCATGACCAGCCGGGGCAAGGTAAGGGTGATGTACTATACACAGTGACTGTAGATCTTGCATACCTAATACTAGTGGGCTATCACACAGTCACTACGCCAGCAACAAGTGTAAATACCTACTCCATACAAGATGCTGTCACCGGCACATAATATATCTTTCCATGCAGCGGTTTTTCCCTTATGCCGCATGTACCACGCTACTGCCACCCCGAGAGCTCTCAGAATCACAGAAATGTGTATATTCATTTACTATAATATCAGTAATGCTCTCACGAGCAGTATTAGGATATGACTCAGACAATTAATTAAATGGCTCAATGCTACGTTTGCCACCCGGTGTAGGCACTGATTGGATGTGCACACATATATAGGGATGGCTGCAGGAAGCTACGTCAGGCTGAAAGGTGATCAAGCCCAGACGCGGTGAAACGATCATTCTTTACAGTCCAATCAGATCTCTCCACTGCAGGGAGAGATCGCACAGCCGCTAGACACTGGGCCTCTCACCCACACCACTCACATGTATTTTCTAGGTGTGGGGATGTACTTTCCTATGGCGCATCTGGCCCCTGCAATGCATACAGTATCAGGGACCACCTAACACCAGCTAACGGGGTCGATTCCCTCACAACTCTATCTTTGTTTTCTGTTAGCGCTTCCCCACTCCCGCTCTCATCCAGCGTGATAAAAGTGTTTCCAATATCTGACACAAAGCCCGGAACACTCAGGGGTGTAAAGCGGAATAGCTGCATCACCCTCTTCCTCAGACTTATCATCACAAGTGACTGCAAACAATTGTAAACCATATAAGCAGTGTGCATAAAGTGGTCGTAGAGAGGTGGTGGAACTCAACCCCCCCCCCCCGGCACCCATGCAATAGGGGGGGCGTGGTCTAAAAAAGGGGCGTGGTCACATAATAGTAATAATGCCCACAGTAGTAGCACCCCCAATACACATAATGCCCACAGTAGTAGCACCCCGTACTACACAATGCCCACAGTAGTAGTGCTCCTTATGCACTGTCCACTGTACTGGTAGTGCCAACAGTGGTAGTGCCCCTTATATAGTGCCCATAGTAGTGGTGCCCCTTATGCAATGCCCCCAGTAGTAGTGCCCCTTATGTCCTCAGGAGTGATGCCCCTTATGAAGTGCCCCCTTTACAATGCCCTCATTAGTAATGCCCCCATTAGTAATGACCTTAATGGTAATGACCCTGTGTAGTATTGCCCCCAGTAGTAATGTCGCCTGTAGTAATACCCCAGTCGTTTAGCCCATGTAGTTTGCCCCAAGTAGTAATGCCCCCAGTAGTAATGCGCCCCTGTAGTTTAGCCCCATGTAGTTTGCCCCTAGTAATGCCCCTGTAGTTATGCCCCCAGTAGTAATGCGCCCCTGTAGTTTAGCTCCATGTAGTTTGCCCCCAGTAGTTTGCGCCAAGTAGTAATGCCCCCAGTAGTTTAGCCCCTGTAGTTATACCCCCAGTAGTAATGTGCCCCAGTAGTTATGCCCTCAGTAGTAATGCGCCCCTGTAGTTTTGCCCCATGTAGTTTGCCCCCAGTAGTAATGCCCCCAGTAGTTTAGCCCCTGTAGTTATGCCCCAGCAGTAATGCCCACAGTAGTAATGCCCCTGTAGTTATGCCCCCACTAGTAAAGTGCCCTGTAGTTATGCCCCCACTAGTAATTTGCCCCAGTAGTTATACCCCCAGTAGTAATGTGCCCCTGTAGTTATGCCCCCACTAGTAAAGTGCCCCTGTAGTTATGCCCTCAGTAGTAATGCGCCCCTGTAGGTTTGCCCCATGTAGTTTGCCCCCAGTAGTTTAGCCCCTGTAGTTATGACCCCAGTAGTAATGCCCCTGTAGTTATACCCCCAGTAGTAATGCGCCTCTGTAGTTATGCCCCCACTAGTAATTTGCCCTAGTAGTTATACCCCCAGTAGTAATGTGCCCCTGTAGTTATGCTCCCACTAGTAATGTGCCCCTGTAGTTATGCCCTCAGTAGTAATGCGACCCAGTAGGTTTGCCCCATGTAGTTTGCCCCCAGTAGTTTGCTCCAAGTAGTAATGCCCCCAGTAGCTTGCCTCCTTGTAGTTAACCCCTGTAGTTTAGCCCCCCTGTAGTAATGCCCCCAGTAGTAGTCACAAGTTTAAAAATACAAAACAAAACAAAAAACACCATACTTACCAATCCCCGCTCCTGCTGTGATCCTCCTGTCGTCCGCTTCACTCCGCTCCCCAGCACTGAGAGAGACGTTATGACGTCTCTCTTCATAGCACGCACTGAGCCGCAGTGAGCTCCTGACGCCGGTTGTGCAGGGAGAGCCGGGCGCCGCTGATAACACAATCTCAGTGGGCGCCCGGCATCTACCTGCGGTGCCGGCACACATCGGGTTAGGTGAGGCGTAACTACGTTCCGTCTCCCAATGGAACTGACGGAACGCAATTCCGCCCCGTTCCAGCACACTTTGACCCCTGCATATAAGGGTAATTAATTCCACTGATATCTTATCTAATTGGCACTGTGCCCGGACAGATGAAAAGTCTGCTGCTTGTACCTAACAAATATGTAAGTAAAGGGAGACATGGTACATGTTGTGCTTTCAATGCTTTTAAAGCCATATTTTCTTCCCGGGTGAGATTGAATCTAACTTGTGGATTAATTTCCTCTGTGGATTTCTCCAACATCCTGCAGAAGATTTTGATAGCTGGATTGAACGACTGAGGGTCAAAGGTCGATGGTGTTCCAAATTTGCGAAGTTTAGGGGGGATTGTGGGATCAGTTTTTTTAGTTGTTTTCTGTTTACTAAAATGTTCTTTTAGTCTTAACTTCCTCTGGAATTTGTAATTGTCCACCCTCCACTGAAATGGTTTATGTGAATTAGTGGGGATGAAGCTTAACCCCTTACTTAACACCTGTAACTCAGCTTCAGTAAAGGTTTTTTTTGAGAGGTTGAAAACTAAACTCGCTTCCCCCTTGGGGGTTTGTTTCCTCTTCTCCCTCTGCGATTGTCCCCCCCGTCGCGTGCGTTTGTGCGTATCTCTGCCCGCGTCCTGCGGGTGTCTACGCCTAAAGGGACCACACGGACATTCGTCACCGTTCCCTCAGTGGTGTTTCCTTCTGTGTTGCTGGCTGATGTACTGGAATTACCAGATTGTCCCTGCCACGGACGTCTTTTCCGGAATTTACGTATTTGTAGGCCTCCAGGATTTCTGTAACCTGTGTGCAGCCAGTTGTAAACTCTATGCTGTGGATAGTCTTGTTGCACCTTCACTAATTTTTCTTTTTTATATCGTATCAAGCAGTGACGTGCGGTGGGGTGAGGCAGGTGAGGCAGAGCCTTTCCTGTCATACTTACGTTTAAACCAGAGATTTGACTGAATAAAATATATGAAAAATACTGATAATTTTTTGAAATATTTTCTTTGCATTATTCTAATAATTTGTATAGCCCAAACTCTGGAGTAAAAAGTCTATGGCAGGTGAGGCAGTGCCTCACCTGTGTATCCTTTCCACACATCTCTAATCAAAACTCACCAGATTTCCAGGAGTTTATAATGCTGCACCTGTGTATAATGCCCAGATGTACCCTTTGGCTCATATATTGCATGTAAATCTGGCTCTGGGGTTAGCCAGTGCCTCCTGAGCCATTTAGTTCACCGCACGTCCCTGGTATCAAGTCCATGCGGTACTCCTCTAGCTGCGTTTTTAACTTGCCAACCCAGTCTGTGGCAGTATCAGCTATTAAATTGCTCATGTGCTCCTCCTCAAAAGTGGAAATTTTATCCTTCATCACTTTGAGCTCCCTAGTGGATTCTTCAACAACTAAAAGCATCAAGTCCATTGAGCACTTGTTTAAAATGGCTATCCACTTGGTGCAAAATGCTGTATTATATCTCCCTATAGTAGGGATGTTATGCACCCTGAAGCCCCTGGGTATTTGTTTATTGCGGAAATAATCCGAGAGGGTCATCCCATTGTGCCTAAATACAATAACTTACAAGTCCCCAGGTCACGTTTGCCGCTTCCCATCGTGTCTCCCGGCGTTTGTCCACCCACTTCCGGTCCCGACGCTGACGTCACATCGGAAGTGACGTCCGCCAGCCCACAACGACGGAGCGGCTTTGGTTTCCATAGCAATGCGGCAACAAGCGCCCCATCGCTATGTAACCTGAAGAATACAGAAAAAAACAAATAAACTTAAATACTAGACATAATACAATGCAACCTTCTTGCATGATCTTAGCACGTAGCACTTTACATTTTTATTAATTATATTGCATACATGTTTTGTTTATGTGTTTTATGTAACTCACGTAATAATGATTTTTAGTCACTAGATGGCGATAAACAGCCTCGTATTGCTTATACACTGTAACACAGTTTTAGTATGTCTTTGTCCACTGTTGATTATGCAAGAAGGTTGCATTGTATTATGTCTAGTATGTAAGTTTATTTGTTTTTTTCTGTATTCTTCAGGTTACATAGGGAAGGGGCGCTTGTTGCCGCATCGCTATAGAAACCAAAGCAGCTCCATCGTTGTGGGCCGGCGGACGTCACTTCCGGCATGACGTCAGCGTCGGGACCGGAAGTGGGTGGACAAACGCCGGGACACACGATGGGAAGCGGGAAACGTGACCTGGGGACCTGTAAGTTATTGTATTTAAGCACTATTTGTTATGCACTGTGTGTTATGTGTGTGTCCTGATGACGGGGGGCAGTACCCCGAAACGTTGAAGAATAAATCACCATGATTTTTCACAAAGTTTGCAGTCTGGGAGTGCCTCTATTTCTTGGAGAGTATTGAGGGGGTTGGCAGGCCTCTTGAGAGCACCCTGGCAGGTTATCTTCAGTTTTCCATGGAGTGCCGGCTTTTGGAACTTGGTATATTGGAACCAGAGCGTACGTTGCAGTGACACCGGGACCCAGCAAGGCACCAAGGAAATAATTTACTTCAGGACCCTCCAGTTGATTTTACAGCACGTATTTATCAGCACTTGTTTATTTGCTTTTTTGCACAATTTGCACCATTTACAAGCACTTTATGATATATGCACATTGCACTTCAGTGGAAACAGAACTTTGCACCTTATTACTGGTATAATTCTCCTTAAGTGTGTTTACACTTTAAAAATTGTCTGCCTTCACACACACAGAGGACTGTGGTGTGTATAGATGTGAGCATGATGGCAGGGGCCAATGAGGCGTTACCTGAAATGCTAGGACAAATGCTGCAGTGTGATACTCAGGATTGTTTTAGCTTTTCTGATATAGAAGCGTCTAACATCTTATATGCTGAATCTGCATTTGACACGGCTGCTAATAGCTCCAGTGAGGATATATTTAAAGAACTTTTCAAATTAAAAAACATGAGACAGATTTTTTATACCATGGGATGACCCTCTCGGATTATTTCCGCAATAAACAAATACCCAGGGGCTTCAGGGTGCATAACACCCCTACTATAGGGAGATATAATACAGCATTTTGCACCAAGTGTATAGCCATTTTAAACAAGTGCTCAATGGACTTGATGCTTTTAGTTATTGAAGAATCCACTAGGGAGCTCAAAGTGATGAAGGATAAAATTTCCACTTTTGAGGCGGAGCACATGAGCACTTTAATAGCTGATACTGCCACAGACTGGGTTGGCAAGTTAAAAACGCAGCTAGAGGAGTACCGCATGGACTTGATACGATATAAAAAAGAAAAATTAGTGAAGGTGCAACAAGACTATGCACAGCATAGAGTTTACAACTGGCTGCACACAGGTTACAGAAATCCTGGAGGCCTACAAATACGTAAATTCCGGAAAAGACACCCGTGGCAGGGACAATCCGGTAATTCCAGTACATCAGCCAGCGACACAGAAGGAAACACCACTGAGGGAACGGTGATGAATGTCCGTGTGGTCCCTTTAGGCGTAGACACAGGCAGGACGCGGGCAGAGATGCGCATAAATGCACGCGAGGGGGGGGGGGGGCAATCGCAGAGGTAGAAGAGGAAACAAACCCCCAAGGGGGAAGCGAGTTTAGTTTTCAACCTCTCAAAAACCCCCTTGACTGAAGCTGAGTTACAGGTGTTAAGTAAGGGGTTAAGCTTCATCCCCACTAATTCACATAAACCATTTCAGTGGAGGGTGGACAATTACAAATTCCAGAGGAAGTTAAGACTTAAAGAACATTTTAGTAAACAGAAAACAACTAAAGAGATTGAGCCCACAATCCCCCCTAAACTTCGCAAATTTGGAACACCATCGAACTTTGACCCTCAGTCGTTCAATCCAGCTATCAAAATCTTCTGCAGGATGTTGGAGCAATCCACAGAGGAAATTAATCCACAAATTAGATTCAATCTCACCCGGGAAGAAAATATGGCTTTAAAAGCATTGAAAGCACGACATGACATCATTATCAGAGGGGCAGACAAAGGGGGAGCAATAGTGGTGATGGACTTGGAGATGTATAAGACTGAATGTGTTCGGCTATTATCAGATTCCACCACATATAGGCAGCTGGATAAGGATCCCACTGAAGAATTTAAACAGGAACTGTTGAAGCTGTTGGAATCAGCTGAAGAACAAGGCTGGATTGACACAGAAATTAAGACACTGCTGATGAGAACCACTCCAAGGACTCCAGTTTTCTATGTGATCCCCAAGATACATAAGGACACACAGAGACCCCCAGGTAGACCTATTATTTCTGCAAGGGGGTCTCTGTGTGAGCCAGCAGCAGCATTCATAGATACATATTTACAGCCTTGTATCATGGAAACATTTACGCACCTTAAAGACACTTCATCACTTTTATGCACTTTAGCCACTTTTTCTACCATGCCTGATGATATTGTACTTGCCAGCATCGATGTGGTAGGGCTGTATACCTGCATACCACACGAAGCTGGCATTGAGGCGGTATGCAAACTTATTACAGGTAATAGTCATTATACAGGTCCTAATGTGTGTTTTATCATCGAGCTTTTAAGATTCATTTTGATGCACAATTATTTTATGTATGATGGCAAGTTTTTTATTCAAACGTCACGCTGTGCCATGCGATCATGCGCAGCACCTGTATACGCTAATGCATATATGTACATGGTAAAACAGGAATTGTTTTTTTCGGAGGTTAATGTCACACAACAGATTTTTCACTATAATCGATATATAGATGACATTCTAGTGTTGTGGACAGGTACGGAAGAGGCCTTAGGCAATGTGGTTAAAGTGCATGATGAGTACCAATGTCCAGCGAAGTTGTCACTCACCATGAGTAAAAATGAGATAAATTTTTTAGATGTCAATATCGCATGTATAGACCAGAAAGTGCAGACAAGATTGTTCTCCAAACCCACTGACCGGAACACATTGCTCAAATATGATAGTTTTCATCCTAGAGCCACGGTCAGGGGGTTGCCATACTCTCAATTCAGCCGAGTATGCAGGATCAATAGTGATGCAGGTGAGAGAGAAAAACAGCTGGACACTATGGTTAACAAATTTGTTGAGAGGGGATTTCCCCTCCGGGATCTGATAACAGCAAGGCAAAAGGCATGTGGGATTGTGAGATCGGTCCTATTGCAAAACAAGGACAGCGTTGCAACCCCAAATCAAAGGGAAATATTGCCCTGGGTCAATCAGTGTGATGTTAATAGCAATTATACCACCAAATGAGCCAAAGCTTTATGGCCAATAATAACTAATGACCCGGAGCTATCAGCCTTGAAAAATACTAGATTATTGCCAAGTTATGCCAGGAGCCCGAATTTAAGAGACCCACTGGTGACAACAGACATCACAGGCATTCAACCTCCTAAAACTCACTTTCTGACAAAAAAGGGGAGATGTTACAAGTGCTCTGGTTCTGTAACGTGCAGTTACATGATCGCAGGCAATAAATTTGCACCCCCCCCCCCCCCACACGGGTAAGATGTTATACATCAAGTATCCATTATCTTCCTCATCGAGGTATGTGATTTATTTACTTACCTGTCCATGCGGATTACATTATGTCGGAAAGACCAAACGACAATTTAAAGAGAGAATGGCCCAACATAGGGGGGCCATAAGAGCCGCTATCAGTGAGGGGGAAAGTGATCAGGCGGTGGCGCGACATTTCCTTATGGCCAAACACACAATGGCCACACTAAGGTACAGAATAATTGACCAAATCCCTCCGAATTTGAGAGGGGGAGACAGGGACAGGCAACTATTACAGCTGGAGTGCAAATGGATACACCGTTTAAATACGGTTAATCCAAATGGCCTGAATGAGTCATTAAATTTCAGCTGTTTCTTATAAATTATACTGTAAGCAGGATTCCCACATTACAAAGATAGGTCTTATAATAAATTGGCAAGACATTGGTAAGACATTGTAGAGCCTTTGGTGGTAAAAGTCTAAGTGAGAAATTTCAGTATAGATATTATTTAGATTTGTTGAATATGTGGCAGGAACAGGATTAATTTATACATATACCAGTGATACATTTTAAGCTTAGCTGCACGTAATAGGAGTTCAGCACTAGAGATTGTCCTTTTAGCACGTAGCACTGTACATTTTTATTAATTATATTGCATACATGTTTTGTTTTTGTGTTTTATGTAACTCACGTAATAATATGGTTTTTAGCCACTAGATGGCGATAAACAGCCTCGTATTGCTTATACACTGTAACACAGTTTTAGTATGTCTTTGTCCACTGTTGATTATGCAAGAAGGTTGCATTGTATTATGTCTAGTATTTAAGTTTATTTGTTTGTTTCTGTATTCTTCAGGTTACATAGGGAAGGGGCGCTTGTTGCCGCATCGCTATAGAAACCAAAGCAGCTCCATCGTTGTGGGCCGGCGGACGTCACTTCCGGCATGACGTCAGCGTCGGGACCGGAAGTGGGTGGACAAACGCCGGGACACACGATGGGAAGCGGGAAACGTGACCTGGGGACCTGTAAGTTATTGTATTTAAGCACTATTTGTTATGGATTAATTTCCTCTGTGGATTGCTCCAACATCCTGCAGAAGATTTTGCAGTCCGGGAGTGCCTCTATTTCTTGGAGAGTATTGAGGGGGTTGGCAGGCCTCTTGAGAGCACCCTGGCAGGTTATCATCAGTTTTCCATGGAGTGCCGGCTTTTGTAACTTGGTATATATATATATATATATATAGTGTAAAAGACATACTCTAATATGAACAGGTTAAACAATATACAATAATATATAAATAAAATGTACAGTATATAGAATTAAAAATAAATACTGTGACAATGGCTAATACCAATGTGCTATAAATGCTGCCATCTTGTGGCTAAATATTAAAAGTACAGAATACATCCAAACCAAGCCATACAGACAGCAAAATCCTGTTAAATACAAAGAAATCTAAGCTGGATACCTTATCTGAACTGATAACAGCTAACCAGCGGAAAACATCCAATGTGTTTCGTCATGAGCTATGTCCTGTCACTCACACTTATTTTGATAGAATCTGGAAGAAGTGCAGTTCCGCAGCTCCGGCTGTAACCAGTCTCCTGGCCATGGCCACAGGATTGATAAGCAAGGCCGCAGATAAGAAATAATATGGAAATTATTACATTATCAATTGGGGCCTATGGATTAGTATGTTGCAGACTGTAGAGTAATGATTTGGAATTGAGAAGAATTTACCATGAGACATACCACTGTCACTATTACATCCAAAAGTCCCAATCTGTGACCGCACAGGGGGTTGTTCTTATGGGGTAGTGGGTGGGGCTTCATTGGAAAGTTTATAGAAATATTGTGTAAGCTAGTCGGCAGTAAAATTCATGAAAATACAGATACTCAGTAGCTGGTTTTCTCCATGCCAGTAAGAAATATGGCCACCTGACTGCAGTGATGCAAGCAGGTTGGCCATTTTGTCTATGGACAGGTATAGGAGCCCAGTGCACAGCAGCATCAGTGGCAGTTGACAGTTGAAGCTCTGGTGGCTGATTCTATAGTCTTGCCTTGGAAGAGCGAGCTAGTGTGCTTTGGCAGCTAGTGTTATATTTCCAGCGTTTATCTTGTTGTTCAGAGCACAATAAAATCTGTGCTTTTCCTGAACATTTTTTTAGGTTTTTTTTTTTCTATTTGGTGGATTTATTGAACATCTGGAGATGAGCCGGAGAATGGAGCTGAGACAGCTCCTGGAGGATCAGAGGAGGTGGAGCCGTCACGGAGATCATGGTGAGTGAGATTTTGGGCAGTGATTCCAATCTAAGGGGCAGATTTATCAAAGATTGGAGACAGATGAAGTACGAAGCGATCAGCTTCCAACTGTCATTAAAATGACAGATAGGAGCTGAGTGGCTGGCACTTTATCTTTCCCCACATTACCTTTCTACAAGCTGTGATAAATCTCTGCTATGTCCTCTCAACCTGTGTGGCATGCAGGTGGTAGTTGGAGTTAGCTGCACATTAGCCATATGTCCTGCCTTATACTTTGTGGGAGATTCATGAAAGCTTGGGGAGAGATAAAAAGGTCTATGTACTAAGACTTGGAGAGAGATAAAGTGAAAAGAGATAAACTACCAACCAGCTCCTAACTGTCATTTTTCAACACACAACCTATAACATGGCAGTTAGGAGCTGATTGGCTGGTACTTTATTTCCATCCACTTTATCCCACATAGACCCCAATGTACCAACCAATCAGCTCCTAACTGTCATTTTATGAGCAGAGGGGGAGATGTACTAAGCCTTAGAGTGATATAGTGGAGAGATAAAGAACCAGCCAATCAGCCATGTTACAGGCTGGATTGGAATGACAGTTTGACAGGAAGAGGGTGTTTCTGGGCGGAAACTGACCGTTTTCCGGGAGTGTGCTAAAAAACGCAGCCGTGTCAGAAGATAACGCAGGCGTGCCTGGGGAAACGGGGGAGTGGCTGGCCGAACGCAGGGCGTGTTTGTGATGTCAAAACAGGAACTAAATAGACTGCAGTGATCGCAAGGTAGGAGTAAGTTTCGAGCTGCTCAGAAACTGCATGAAAATATTTTATAGCAGAACTGCTAACCTTTCGGTCGCACTTCTGCTAAGCTAAGATACACTCCCTGAGGGCGGCAGCTTAGCGTTTGCACTGCTGCTAAAAGCATCTAGCGAGCTATCAACTCGGAATGAGGGCCATAAAACAAAGCTGATTTAGGATCTATTGAGCTGCCATCTCTGGGGGTCATTCCGAGTTGTTCGCTCGTTATTTTTTTCTCGCAACGGAGCGATTAGTCGCTAATGCGCATGTGCAATGTCCGCAGTGCGACTGCGCCAAGTAAATTTGCTATGCAGTTAGGTATTTTACTCACGGCATTACGAGGTTTTTTCTTCGTTCTGGTGATCGTAATGTGATTGACAGGAAGTGGGTGTTTCTGGGCGGAAATAGGCCGTTTTATGGGTGTGTGCGAAAAAACGCTACCGTTTCTGGGAAAAACGCGGGAGTGGCTGGAGAAACGGAGGAGTGTCTGGGCGAACGCTGGGTGTGTTTGTGACGTCAAACCAGGAACGAAACTGACTGAACTGATCGCAGATGCCGAGTAAGTGTGGAGCTACTCAGAAACTGCTAAGAAGTGTCTATTTGCAATTCTGCTAATCTTTCGTTCGCAATTTTGATAAGCTAAGATTCACTCCCAGTAGGCGGCGGCTTAGCGTGTGCAAAGCTGCTAAAAGCAGCTTGCGAGCGAACAACTCGGAATGACCCCCTCTATTCAGTTGCTGGACCAATAGGGGGTGGTGATGAAGTCTGATGACAATGCAATGTGCTCTGTGTGTCAAAATGAACTGGTAATGGGGTGTGATGGATAGTGAAATAAGTAGATCATGGACGGGTACGAGTGGTGCTGCATTAAACCCTGTGGAGGCCCCTAGGCAGTCAAAAATCTCAGAGCCCTCCTCGCAAACTATCTCAATACAATTTTAATTTTACCAACCAATTTTATCATCCAACAATCTACGATCTGGAAACTAATGTGAATCTGAGGTCTATGGTTTGTGTATTTTACAGAGTATGGGAGATATGTGGGTCAGGTTGGAGGGATTACAAGCATGAGCTGGATGGAAAGTTTTTGGGTGGAAAGAGGAGTGTGAGCAGATAGTGGAGAGTGTACAGGGTCCAGGGTTGGGAGAGATGTCACCAGCAGCCATGAGAAGGTGCAGGGTGAGATAGACATGCCCGGATGAATTGTGGGTGTGAGGTGTTTCTGCTTATGTAGGCCTGAGAGTGCGCTGGCGCAGGGAACAAAGCAGGTCATGAGTGCAGACTAGTGAGGAGGGACGCAGTGATGGGGAACTAATGCAGAGAGAGAAATAGGAGCTGACAGCTGAGCTCTGGGTCCAGTAGCTGAACAGAGATGGACATGGCCAGCTTGGCCTAAGTAGCATGGTGTCTCAGAGTTCACAAAATCACCAAGTCATTGTATGATCTAAGGGGTTTCTCATACTCAGCCCTCAGGACCGCTGACAGGTCACGTGCTGCATAACCAATAGCTGGGGCACAAGTGGGCTCATCACTCGCTGTATCTGTCACATTTCAAAAGTTGCAGCGCATTCATTCCTGACTGACACAGTCTAGGTAGACACAGGAGGTCTGGAAAACATGACCTGTTAGGGGTGCTGAGGACCAAGTATAAGAAACACAGACTTGAACCATTAATGCTCAGTCCTCAGCATTTTTCAATTTAAAGACTACAGTAGTTCATTTTTTTAGGTGTTTTTTTACAAAGTATTTTTCCCGTTCTGCTACCCACTTATGGAGTTCCTTACAGGCTAGCCCAGACTCTCCCGCAGCCCTCACACCCTTATTCCCATCTCTTTATAACCCTCACACCTATTCTACCCCCACTAATGCACCCTCACATCTAGCCCAATCTCCACTCTGAGCAGCACTCGCTCCTCTGGTGCCTTCTCATTTATTTTCCCTCCGACCACTCATACATGTTATAGGGGCTCCTTGGGATACTTATGGTGGTTCTGTCCAAGAATCACAGGGTTCTGGTCAGCGACTGATCGTCTGAATGTTACACTCACTGGTATTACCCTTCCTTTCCCTACTCCGCTGCAGACACACACAACAGTACTCACTCATGCAGCTAGTTGTACTGTTGCTGCTCATTAGATACATCCAGCGCTGCCTCCCTTCTCTCTCTACTCAACCCTATTTGGAAAATCTACACTTGGAATACATTTCTAGCGTCCTGCCTGAGCACCCCAGCCAGTTAGTATATATTTGGGCACCTTGGATTTGTCACAACGAGGCCTCATCCATTATATCCCCTGCTTAGGTCTGATATTTTATAACTTAATGATTTGTCATGCCAGCACTCCCCCTTCCTGCCTGCACCCCTACCAACACTCTCTTCTCCCCCTCCTCCTTTTTACCTCTCATTTCCCCTCTTGTCACTTTTTTTGTCTCCCTATATCGCTTCTGTTTAGTGCAGTTCCCCTCAGGCCTTCTGTACTACCTGCATTATTCTGTGTCTTTTCTTACTGGAACACATAGAGATCCATTCTCCCAATGAGAGCGGCTCCTTATTGGTTCCTTTCTTGCTTAATGCTGCAATATTGCTCTTAATGGAAATTTCACTTACAAAAAACAACTACAATATATGAAACAACTCTTATTCTGCCAGTCTCTTACAGTGTAACACTATCAATGATATACCAAAATGTTTACTGTAACTCAAGTTATTGATTGACAATTGATTGGTACATGTTATCGATATGTAATTATTATGGCTATTATATAAGGTATACTGTATCTTTTCAGATGATTCACCCCAGACCGTATTTGAGGAGAGACTGCGGTCTGAGCGCCGAAGAGGTGAAAGAAGATCTTGCCAGAACACCCAGGAACATCTGCCAAGAGCAGGAACATCCGCTCGTCTACGGAGACCTCGGAGGGAGCACAGACAGCGAAGCCGTTCACCTGAGATAGCACCAAGTCCAGATCCTCTCCCTGGTCCAAGTCTACAGCCAACGTCTCAGCAGCCAGTGGAGAATGAGCAGAATCTCTCGGACATGGTGTACGAGATCCTCATGCAGAATATGCCAGCCATTGAGGAAGCTAACAATGGGCAGAAAGTCCGGTCCCTGCGGTTAAATATCAGCTTTTTCCAATCTACCATTATTGCTGTGGATGAAGCAACACAGTCATGTGTAATCTGTCTAATGCAGTACCAAGATGGGGAGCGAGTGTCTGTCCTGCCCTGCAGCCACAAGTACCATCCAAGATGCATCTCACAGTGGGTTGCAACAAATTCCAGCTGTCCCCTGTGCCGCAGAGAGTGCATCACAGAGGAAATTGAGTGTTGGATCTCCTGAATATGGCAAGAGGAAGATCTAGATCACCCTCTTCTCTAGATTCCATAACACCTCCTCCACTCTGTCCCGTCTCATCAGCTGACTGCTATCTTCACTCCCCAAGCCGCCAGGTCGCCCGTCAGCCGTATCGGCAGTCGGGCCGCTCGGCGGCGGGTCGCCCAGTCTGTAGGGCCCTTAAGCAAGATGAAGAGATACCACGGCCTAGTGCTGACTTACCACATCTGTGGCGTAGCGCCGACTTATCCAACCTGCGGCCTAGCGCCGGATCAATAGATACCACGGCCTAGTGCCGACTTACCACATCTGCGGCATAGTGCTGACTTATCCAACCTGCGGCCTAGCACCGGATGAAGAGATACCATGGCCTAGTGCCATCTTACCACACCTACAGCCTAGCGCCGACTTATCCAACCTGCGGCCTAGCGTAGGATCAAGAGATACCACGACCTAGTGCTGACTTACCACATCTGCGGCGTAGCGCCGACTTATCCAACCTGCGGCGTAGCGCTGGATGAAGAGATACCATGGCTTAGCGCCGACTTACAACACCTGCAGCCTAGCACCGACTTATCCAACCTGCAGCCTAGCACAGGATCAAGAGATACCACGGCCTAGCGCCGACTTACCATATCTGTGGCGTAGCGATGATTTCTCCAACCTGCGGCCTAGCGCCGGATGAAGAGATACCATGGCCTAGCGCCGACTTACCACACCTGCAGCCTAGCATCGTCTTATCCAACCTGCAGCCTACCGCAGGATCATGAGATAACACGGCCTAGCGCCGACTTACCATATCTGCGGTGTAATGCTGATTTATCCAACCTGCGGCCTAGCGCTGGATGAAGAGATACCACAGACTAGCACCGATTTACCACATCTGCGGCGTAGTGCCAACTTATCCAACCTGTGGCCTAACGCCGAATGAAGAGATACTACAGCCTAGCGCCGACTTACCACACCTGCAGCCCAGCGCCGACTTATACAACTTGTGGCCTAGCACAGGATCAAGAGATACCACGGCCTAGCATTAACTTACCACATCTGCAGCTTTGCGCCGACTTATCCAACCTGTGGCCTAGCGCAGGATCAAGAGATACCACGGCTTGCGCCGACTTACCACATCTGTGGCGTAGCACCGACTTATCTAAACTGCGGCCTAGCACTGGATCAAGAGATACCCTGGCCTAGCGCCGACTTACCACATTTGCGGCGTAGCGCCAACTTATCCAACCTGTGGCCTAGCGCACGCCTGCAGCCTAGCGCCGACTTATCCAACCTGCGGCCTAGTGCAGGTTCAACAGATACCACGGCCTAGCACCGACTTACCACACCTGTGGTTAATTGCACAATTTAGGACTACTGGGCCTTGTGCCCTTGCCTATACCAACCTTGTCATCCACACAATAGGTTTGGGCTTACCGCCCACTGTGTCCTGGCCTATTGTTGCCTATCTGGGGGACTATCTGCTGCCATGGGGCTGTTGCCCACCTACCTGAAATGATCCAAATGCTTTGGGCCTATTGCCCACCTATCTGAGCCTCTTACAATAGCTTTGGGCCTAATGACCACGGGGCCCCAACCTATTGCTGCCGTTGCGGGCTAAAGATTCTATCCACGCCCCGCCTAGTGTGCAACTCTATTGGGCCTACTGCCGACACTGCTCCCCGGGCCTAGTGCCCGTCTATTGTGCCATTCTATTGGGCCTAATGCCCCTTTATGTCCCCCATGACTAGTGCCCACCTAATGCATCCCAGGCCTAGTGCCTGCTATGCCCACGGGCCTAGTGCCTGAACCCTTGTTGTCTAGGGTGGGACCGTCTGGACTTACCCATCCTAAGGACTGTGGCTGGACCAAGCATGGACCGGACCCACCCACTGCGTGGTCTTTGCCGGAGGCTCCCACCACCTCCGGGCTTCCTAGAGTCTTCACAAGAGCAATGGTGGCCAGTGAAAGCTCTTTTATGTCGCACACTGCTGTCCCAGGGCTTCCAATGTCTTCATCGACAAGCGCTATCACTGCTGCTTTTGTATAAGCAGCATCAGCAATTGTTCTTCCGTCCATATCTGAATCAGGCCCACTGTGCTCCTACTGTCCAGTGGCCATCTTATGTGTGGCACTGGGGGAATCCTATGCATACCCCACAGCCGTCCTGCTTTGGATAGGTTAGTCCCGCTTTTTGGGAACTGCCTGGCTGTCCTATCCATGGAGTGGGGGGGAGTAGTCAGAGGAAGCACTCTCACCGCTACTCTGCATAGCATAGATGCATGCTCAAGGAATCTACCAGAGCCTGATTCAGGAGGCGTCTTATGCAAATAGACATCTCCTGATGGCTTCTCTGATCTGCTGCTGTTCTGAGTATTGTTCCATCTGCGTTAGCATCAGTCATCTGAGTAACCCTCAGGCCTCCATGATCCAAAAAAATGGGTCCGATATCATTGGCGGAACTTGAGAGTTGTGGGCTCAGGTTCAAAAATATGCTCTGGGCCCCCCTCCTCCGCCCTACAGGAGTTTTTGCATCGGCGATGTCATCTATAGCTTCGGCTTTTGCTCCCCTTGTAGTGGCTATGGCCCCTAAATCTGCAGGGTCGAGGTCTTACTTTTGTCCCATCCAGACCGGCGATGCAGCAGTTTTTGCAGACATGTCGGGACATGGGGGCGGTTGTTGCCGAATTGGGTATGAGTGCACCTGCAACAGTAGAGTATACTAAGGCGTCCACTGTGGTTTCTCCTCCCTGTCACGGACCTAGCTGAACTTGATGTTGTATCCAATGAGGCTTCAGGAACTGGTGTAGGTTTGGTGTTGGTCAGGAGGAAACAGGTAGGTCGTAGGTAGTTTCTTATCATAGGAGTAATACTGAGATGAGAAAACCGGACTGGAACCGACAGGTGACCGGACTGGAGTCAAATGGTGACCGCACTGGAACTTGCAGGTGACCGGACTGGAACCGGATGATGACCGGACTGGAATCGGATGGGGACCAGACTGGAACCGGATGGGGACCGGACTGGAACCGGATGGGGACCGGACTGGAACCGGATTATGACCGGACTGGAACTGGCAGGTGACCGGACTGGAACCGGATAGTGACCGGACTGGAACTGGATGATGACCAAACTGGAACCTGATGATGACCGGACTGGGACCAGAGTAGCAGAACCCAGTAGAACAGGTTTAATGCACTGAGCTGGAGAACCAGGAGCAGGCAGGAGCACATGCACTAAGAGTACTAGTCCAGAGGAATGACTCAAAGTTCTGGCAATTTGAACAACCAAGTCCTGTGGGCTTTATACCCTGAGGAGGTCAGAGTCAGGTGATCACTGCTGGAGGGGAAGTGTCCAGAATCAACATGGAAGAAGCAGGAAGAAGATGGTGTCAGTAACTGCAAGAGGTTCCTGTCTGAAAACTGCAGCCATTCCAGACACAGAGGATCGTCCTCAGCCGGTGACTCAGATGCAGGAGGCACTGCGGAAAACGCTGTCCTGTGACCTCTGGAGAGCCGCAAGCAGCGGCTAAAACAGCGAAGCGGCTGGGAAGGTAACCGACGGGATACAGGTTTTAAGTCACGGCTGGAGACCGCGACACTCCCTTTTTGCCCGCCTCCGTAGCTTCAGCTTCAGGGACGGCTTTAACTTCTTTTTCAGGCTTTGAAGAAGAGCTGAGAGAAAATAAAGCTGTTTCCTCGACGGAGGCGTCGGTGACTGGTCAGCCTGAGACTTCAGGTGAGACAAAGCCAGATTTAGGAGGGGGGAGGGGATAATTTACCCCGGGCCACCTCGCCTCTCAGGGGCTCCCCATGTTGGACCAATTTGGTTTTTCAGAGATGGAGACAGCCTTGTCTCCATCTCTGCAGTGTCTGGGGCCACCTGGAGGCACAATCAGAGCACCTGCCTGGCTGCTCCTCACAGAGAGCTCTGATCGACAGAGCTCTCTGCTTTGGATACATTGCACCCACACAGCTGAGGCTGGGAGCTACTGAGCATGTGCAGCAGCAGCTCAGCTCACATAGACTCCGGCAGTGACTCTCCTCCTCCTCTTTTGGTTAATGCTGTATTCTGTGTGTGTGTGTGTGTGTGTGTATGCGTGTGTGTGTATGCTATGTGTAGGTATGCTGTGTGTTGTGTGTATGTATGCTGTGTGTATGTAGGTAAGCAAGCTGTGTTTAGGTATGTATGTATGTATGTATGTATGCTGTGTGTGTATTGTGTGTATGTAGGTACGCTCTGTGTGAGTGAGTGTGTGCATGTACGCTGTGTGTGTGTGTGTGTGTGTGTGTATGCTGTGTGACTGTGTAGGCATGCTTTATGTATGTATGTATGCATACTGTGTGTGTGTGTGTGTGTATATACTGTGTGTGTGTGCATGCTATGTGTGTTTGTAGGTATGCTGTGTATACATGTATGTATATTGTGGGTACGTATGCATGATACGTATGTGGAAACATGCTGTGTGTGTGTGTTTATACACACACATTATTTATATCATCCATAGGGGGCCCCCTTGAATTGGGAGGCAGTCAGTTTACCACCTGTCGGGATCCCAGCTGTCAAGACACAGACACCGGAATCCTGACACCCACTGACATGTCGGCGGTTGGAATCCCAACCGCCGGTTTAAATCCCCACTTGGGTGGTGTTCCAAAGGTCTCCACTGAGCCTGCGAGGCGATATGCTGTTCTCCCCACCGGTATCCCGATGTCGGTCTCCTGACCGCCGGGATATCATACTGATCTCCTTTGACTTAAGTTCCCAGGGAACCTGCGGCACTCCAGCTGTTGCTGAACTACACATCCCAGCATGCCCTGCAACAGTTTTTAGCATGATTAATAGCAAATCTGTAGCAAGGCATGCTGATATGTGTAGTTCAACAACAGCTGGAAGGTCATAGGTTCCCCACCCCTGTTTAAGGGTGTCAGATAGATCTTGCTCTTCCTCCTCCTCTTTGCTGTTGCCTGCTGCTACTAGCACGGTCAGGGCATGGAAGCGTGCTGCTAAGGGGGTATTCAATTAAGTGGCGTTTTTTTCAACAAAGGGTATTCAATTGCGGGCGTTTTCGCCTGGTTTTGAATCCATTTTCGCCCATGCCTTTTCACTTTTTTTTTGTCGAATTGGCATGGGCAAAAATTGCGCCAGAAACGAATTCACCAAAACACATGTATTGGCGGCGAATTCACAGATACACGTGGTTTCAGCCAGTGCTGGATTTTTCGACCAGCCAAAAAAACGGCACGGGCATTGAATAGGTCGAATGTAAGTTCGACCTAAAAACGGGCGAAAAGTGCAGTTTTTTGTCGACTGGTTGAAAAAAATGGCACTAACTGAATACCCCCCTAAGTATGCTAGGCAAGAGGGGGTTAGGCGCGATTGGCTAAGCTCCGGCAGGTTTAGAGAGTTTGCGCAGGGCTTAGAAGCGTTTAGGTGCACGCTGGACTTGTGTTGTACGTCTCCCCCTGTCCTCCCTACTCGGGGATTAGCTACTCGCCACTGTTGGCAGTGGGAGTTTAGAGGGATTTGACAATTTTTTACCTGGATTGACGGACTTAATTCGGCTTAATTATACCTGATTTAGCTAATTGGATTTCAATTATAAGTCCCTCAGCAGGTTTTAAGTTTTACCTCTGACCGAGTTTATTTGTGTGACCCCCCCCCCCTCCCCCCCTTTTATTTGTTTTACCTATCCCATTGTATCTATATGTTGCTTCGATTGGCCGGAAGCTCGTTTATGCAATTTTTTTTTCTTTTTGGCAGATCCTCTTTTAATTGTGTTTCCAACAGAACTGTTTCTATTTTATGTGTCAATCTGAGCTTTTTCTCTAGTTCTTTCCGTCCCTTATCGGTTTATTGGGCGATAGGTGCAAGGATTGCATAGCTGGCCGCTCAAGTCTTCTGCTCGGCTAGGTTTATGGCTTTCAGTTTACACCTTTAAAGCTAATTTAAATAAATAGCTAACCGTTTCTGCCAAATTCATGTCTCTGTGTCGTTATTTTATATAAGGTTTATGTTGGTTATCACTGATGCATACACAGGGCAATCCTCAGCCATTAGGAGGGTGAGCATAGCCCTTACTGCCCCCTGTGCTGTACCTGTGTATATGTTATCAGGGGTAAGAGGGGATGTGTCTAAGGCCTGGGAGCCAGTAGGCATCTTACTTATATAGCAAGCCAGAGCTGCAGAGCAATGTCCATAGGGGTTATACATGTAACATGGTTACAGACTAGCACATCTTGTTACTAATATACTAGATCAGAGGTTCCCAAACTGTGTGCCGTGGCTCCCTGGGGTGCCTCGGGACCAGTGCCGGATTAAGGGGGGGGCCCAGGGGGTAAGTACCCCGGGCCCCCCTGACTTTCGGGGGCCTCCCAACCGGAGATGCTGTTCAACAACCAGGGACGATACCCACACCAGGCTCCATGACCAGGGCTGTTTCTAGCCAATTTGGCTCCCAGTGCGAGATTTAAAAATGCGCCCCCCCATGACATAAAAAATGTGTCCCTCCCCACACACACCTAGATAAAAAAAAAAAACTTGTGCGCGCCTCCGGCAAGGTGTGTGGCCTCATCTAAGTGGGTGTGGCCTCATTTAAATGGGCATGGCCTCGTCTGAAGAGACTACCTCACAATCTAGTTTTTGACCCTGCTCCAACAGATCACGACCACCACAGGAAAATAAAATTCTACCATATTAAGCCCCACACAGTAATGCCCCCTGCACCATATTATGCCACACACCGCAATGCCCTTGATACATTAAATCCCCACACTACGGCAGGCAAGAGTCCCCATTTCACACATTACGGCAGGTGTCCCCATTTTACACATTGAGAGAGAGAGAGAAAGAGAATACTTACAGAGGCGATTACCGCTCTTCGGCACGCCACACCAGTCGCTCCTCGCGCCAGCCTTTCCCTCTTCCTAACTTGGATCCCCCTCTGTACTCCGCTCAGGGGGGGGTTTCCGCGGAGTGACGGGGTTGCGTCGTGACGTAACGACGCAACCGCGTCATTCCGTGAAACTCCGCCCCCCGAGCGGGTTACTCGGGGAGAAATAGGAGGGGGAAGCAGGGAGCCACAGTTAGTGCTGCGGCGGGCGCCCAGTGCGGTTGCACTGCTCGCCTGCCCCAAGAAACGGCCCTGTCCATGACCATCAGCTGCGGTAGCTGATGGAAGAGCTGCTGCCGGCAACGGAGCCTGGAGTAGAATCATAGCGGATGCCTGCGCCTGTGTCTGCACTGTACAGTCCCTCCGGTGGCGGTGCGGGTGGCAGACAGCCATAGGAGTGCGCACAGGGGGTGCCTGGTGTGCACAGGCACTCCCCCTCACCCATGCCGGCTATGACTGCAGATCCGGCCAATTAATGTACCCCCCGCAGCGCCCGGTCAGGAATGGATTACTGACCGGGTCAAATGTGGGTACCGTTCAACCTTCCGGCTCCGCCTCCCAGGGTCTTCTAATCCAATTGAAGGAGCCCGCCCGGTCGTCCCTTCCCACGTATATGTGCACAATGTGATGCCCCCACGACCAGTCTCCCCTTCTGTGCCAGGGCATTGATAAGGAGGAACATTACAGCGCGCTCTTCTCAGGAGACAGATACGGCAGCAGCATTGACTCAGGCAAAAGTGTGTCAATGAGTAAGTGACTGCAGCCTGCAGGGGAACCAGAGTGGATAGGGGTCCAGGCAGGGGGAATATATATAATTATTCAATACATTTTGGGGGTAATATGATTACAAATCATACATATTTTCACATATATTAAACAGATTTTATATTATATATATATATATATATTAACATTCTACAGCCAGGGGTGCCGTGCTGACATGAGGGAGAGGGCCCCCCTGTCTTTAGTGCCCTGGGCCCCCCTAAGGCTTAATCCGGCCCTGCTCGGGACACTTGCAGGGGTGCTGGGTTGGTGGTCCAGGACCAATTCAAATTATTCATGGTCAATATAATAGGCAAAACCAGTGCTGGTGGCTGCCAGTCATAAAATATGTGGCCAAACAGAAGCAAATCTTGTCCTTCACCACACAACTGACCCTAAGGATGACATATAAACGCGATCTACTTAATGTAATATTTCTTTCAAAATTTCTCAATAAGAAATTTTTGGCCTAGGGGTGCTGTGAAAAAAATTCTGATATTCTAGGGTGCCATGATTCAAAAAAGTTTGGAAACCACTGTACTAGATAATAGAAGATAGAAGAATAGAAGAAACCACTGTACTAGAGAATAGGAGAGGACTACTACTACTACTACTACTACTACTACTACTACAGCAGCAACAGCTGACTTTCTGCGGGAGGAAAGGACACAAAGGGGGATAACTCCTGAAGATGCCAGTGGCAAGAGCTGATCAGGGGGAAGCAGTGGAGGGGTCATTGGCAGAGACAAGTGGGTGGGAGTGTAAGGTGAGCTGAGAAGGGATATGTAGGTAGAAGAGTGGGTAAGGGCTTTGTAGACGAGTACAAGGAGTTGCATTTTATTCTGTGGGGTATAGGGAGCCCATGGAGTTCCTGGCACAAGTGAGCAGCAGAGGCAGAGTGACGAGAGGAAAATGAGGTGGGCAGCACAGGTAAGGGTAGACTGAGTGGGTGAGATGGTAACTGGGAACACCAGAGAAGAAGAGATTACAGTAACACAGGTGAGAGATATGGGGATGGTGAATGAGGGGATTTATTAGCTTTAATGTAAGAAATGAGCTGATACTGGAGATAATACAGAGGTGGAAGCAGCAGGATTGGGCGAGGGACTGAATGTGGGGAATAAGAGGAGATACAGATTATAGACTGCACCAATAGGTACCATTATTATAAATTATAAAAGCGTAATTAGGATGAGAAATTGTGTACACTGGTTATTGGATGATGATTAGTGCAGAGTCTACTGATCTATTGATGGAACAGTGATTATTTCAATGAGGTCCAACTGATTCATGTCTAACCTTTGGCATCCCCTCTCCCCTGTCACTCCTGTGTCACCCTGGGGTGCCTCGGGACACTTGCAGGGGTGCCTTGGATTGGTGGTCCAGGACCACTTCATTATTTATGGTCAATGTAATAGGAAAAGCCAGTGCCGGTGGCTGCCAATTGTAACAGAAGGAAATCATGTCCATGACCACACAATGAAACCTAATAATGACATATAAACACAATTTACATAATTTAATATCTCCGTAAATTTCTCATTAGAAACTTTTGGCCTAGGGGTGCCGTGAGAAAAATCCTGATGCTCTCGGGCGCCGTGATTCAAAAACATTTGGGAACCACTGAGCTGCACTAATCTCTAGGACAAGGCAAAGAGCTCACACTGCACAATGTGCTAGCTCCTAGATGAGTGCAGAAGAAGGTGGGGACAAAGTGTGTAAGAGAGGGGAAAATACCCCCACCCACACAATAGCAGAATCCGGCTCTATATATCTCTCTGATGTCTGTAAACACTAAATTTGCATTCTGCTGCCTGTTCTATGGAGGTATTATATCAGCTGACTAAAGGACCCCAGGATTGTCTCCACACACATATACCACAAAACATGTAAGTGATATTCTCAGGATACAGTGTAAAAATAATAGTGACACATCACCAAAGCATCTTGTATTTGCATTACATCCGGGGGCAGTTGCAGGATTTCTGGAGAGGGGTTTCCATGTTTGATTTTAGAGTGACTGTTGCAAGCCCATGAAGGATGCACAATTAGCATGTAACAATCCCCAAACTAAGGTGGACAATCCCTGGATCGGCGGGATCCCGGGAATTAGGCCAAAAATCGCCTGGGATTCAATCCCAGGAGTGGAAGCTCCAATCCCAGGGATTGCGGAATCAGGCGGCCCTTTGTGTTTTTAAAGCCAGGCAGGGTTGAGCATCCTCAGGAGGCTCAGACACTGCCCGCCTCCCTCCTCCTGGCTCCCCCTGCGCAGCATGACGGAAAGTCCGAGGTCACGCTGCGCAATCAGTCGCTCACCGTCACCCGCCGCTGAGCTGGAAGGAAGTGTCCCACCCGCCCTTCCCCATAGTAGGGCGAGTTATGTGTGTGGGGCGGGGAGAGAGGAACGGGCGTGCACACAGGAAAAAATCCAATCCCGGGTATCCCGGGATTTCCAGGATTGACCATTTTTCAATCCCGATACCCGGGATTGAAAAAATAGGCCGGGATTGGCCACCCTAAACCCCAAACAAACTGCACAATATGTAATACAGTACATCAGCCACATGCAGGCACAATGAACACGGTACACCACTTACCAGATTCTCTCTCTAGATTGAGCACCCAGATCCACAGACACATGGTTGTAACTATAGTGGGTGCAAGGGGTGCCACTGCTAGGGGGCCCAGAGTCTTAGGGGGCCTGGATCCAAGTTATAAAGTTGCATACCCATTTCCCAGATTTGCCTGCTAGGCAATTGGATCTTATCCATTGTCCAGCCTGAACTGTGTGACATTACATTTTCAGGGAGAGGAGTGTGCAGTAGATATTATAATGGTAAGGGGGCACTGTAATGTGGCATAATTTGAACTGGAGGGCACTCTTATGTGACACAATATGAACAAAAGGCAATGTAATATTGCATAATATGAAGTGGGGCACACTGTATGTCATAATGTGAACTTGCGATACTGTGCGGCATAATGTTTACTGGCAGCCCTACAATTTGGCCATTCACATCAGTCCCTGCCCCAGTGGAGCTTACACTCTATTCCTTACGGGGCATAATATTAACTAGGGCATTACTATGGATCAGAAAATTAACTAGGGCACTATTGTGGGGCATACAATTAATAATTGCTGTGGAGAGGCACCAAACAAGTTTAAAAATGGAAAATGCAATGGTGCTATCTTGGTATAACATATCCACCCAAGCGTTCTCCAATGGAACCCACCCACTAAGGACAAATAATACACAAAAATAAAGAAAACACCTTAGGCACTACAAAGAGCAAATACCTGATCAGTCCACTGACGTGAAGAAAAAGAGTCCAAAATGATAACTGGTTGGAGCTTTTTCCACTACAGGAATATGGACGAAACCTTGGTTATCACATGGAGATCAAATTGCTTGTAGTTGTCCACATCAACATCACATAGAAAACTTAGAGTAATCAAGTTTTTTTCTTATAAGCAAAAAAGCACTTTTAATACAAAGTAGGTATAGCTTCCATTTATAAAATCCATCCAATGCGAACACAGTAATAAGTTGGAACCGTACCGCGTTTGGCTCCCAGTAAGGAGCAATGGAGTGAATGTTACATGAGGGTTTCCGGATACCTTCCTTCACCCTCCAAAGCAACTCACCAGTGCCAGACTCTTAGGATTCAGGTAGGTGATGCCAGTAATTGCCACCAAAGCGTTTTGAGCAGCTGCTGGATCAACAGGTGGAGCTATAAGTGCCAGGTCCATATATTTTCTATATACAGTGGGGCAAAAAAGTATTTGGACAGCCACCGATTGTGCTAGTTGACCCACTTAAAAAGATGAGAGAGGTCTGTAATTTCCATCATAGGTTCACTTCAACTGTGAGAGACAGAATCTGAAAAAAAAAAAACCCCAGGAAATCACATTGTATGATTTTTAAACAATTTATTTGTATATTCTTAAGGAAAATAAATATTTGGACAATTAAAAAGTTTAACTCAATACTTTGTAATATAACCTCAGTTGGCAATTACAGAGGTCAAACATTTCCTGTAGTTCTTGACCAGGTTTGCACACACTGTAGTAGAGATGAGCGGGTTCGGTTTCTCTGAATCCGAACCCGCCAGAACTTCATGTTTTTTTTCACGGGTCCGAGCGACTCGGATCTTCCCGCCTTGCTCGGTTAACCCGAGCGCGCCCGAACGTCATCATGACGCTGTCGGATTCTCGCGAGGCTCGGATTCTATCGCGAGACTCGGATTCTATATAAGGAGCCGCGCGTCGCCGCCATTTTCACACGTGCATTGAGATTGATAGGGAGAGGACGTGGCTGGCGTCCTCTCCGTTTAGAATTAGAATAGATTAGAGAGACACTTGATTTACTAATTTTGGGGAGCATTAGGAGTACTCAGTAGTGTACAGTGCAGAGTTTTGCTGATAGTGACCAGTGACCACCACTTTTATTTATAATCCGTTCTCTGCCTGAAAAAAGCGATACACAGCACACAGTGACTCAGTCACATACCATATCTGTGTGCACTGCTCAGGCTCAGGCCAGTGTGCTGCATCATCTATTATCTATATATAATATTATATATATCTGTCTGACTGCTCAGCTCACACAGCTTATAATTGTGGGGGAGACTGGGGAGCACTACTGCAGTGCCAGTTATAGGTTATAGCAGGAGCCAGGAGTACATAATATAATCCGTTCTCTGCCTGAAAAAAGCGATACACAGCACACAGTGACTCAGTCACATACCATATCTGTGTGCACTGCTCAGGCTCAGGCCAGTGTGCTGCATCATCTATTATCTATATATAATATTATATATATCTGTCTGACTGCTCAGCTCACACAGCTTATAATTGTGGGGGAGACTGGGGAGCACTACTGCAGTGCCAGTTATAGGTTATAGCAGGAGCCAGGAGTACATAATATATTATATAGTGAGTGACCACCAGACACACAGTGCAGTTTATTTAATATATCCGTTCTCTGCCTGAAAAAAGCGATACACACAGTGACTCAGTCAGTCACATACCATATCTGTGTGCACTGCTCAGGCTCAGGCCAGTGTGCTGCATCATCTATATATATTATATATCTGTCTGACTGCTCAGCTCACACAGCTTATAATTGTGGGGGAGACTGGGGAGCACTACTGCAGTGCCAGTTATAGGTTATAGCAGGAGCCAGGAGTACATAATATTATATTAAAATTAAACAGTGCACACTTTTGCTGCAGGAGTGCCACTGCCAGTGTGACTAGTGACCAGTGACCTGACCACCAGTATATAATATTAGTAGTATACTATCTCTTTATCAACCAGTCTATATTAGCAGCAGACACAGTACAGTGCGGTAGTTCACGGCTGTGGCTACCTCTGTGTCGGCACTCGGCAGCCCGTCCATAATTGTATATACCACCTAACCGTGGTTTTTTTTTCTTTCTTTATACATACATACTAGTTACGAGTATACTATCTCTTTATCAACCAGTCTATATATTAGCAGCAGACACAGTACAGTGCGGTAGTTCACGGCTGTGGCTACCTCTGTGTCGGCACTCGGCAGCCCGTCCATAATTGTATATACCACCTAACCGTGGTTTTTTTTTCTTTCTTTATACATACATACTAGTTACGAGTATACTATCTCTTTATCAACCAGTCTATATATTAGCAGCAGACACAGTACAGTGCGGTAGTTCACGGCTGTGGCTACCTCTGTGTCGGCACTCGGCAGCCCGTCCATAATTGTATATACCACCTAACCGTGGTTTTTTTTCTTTCTTTATACATACATACTAGTTACGAGTATACTATCTCTTTATCAACCAGTCTATATTAGCAGCAGACACAGTACAGTGCGGTAGTTCACGGCTGTGGCTACCTCTGTGTCGGCACTCGGCAGCCCGTCCATAATTGTATATACCACCTAACCGTGGTTTTTTTTTCTTTCTTTATACATACATACTAGTTACGAGTATACTATCTCTTTATCAACCAGTCTATATATTAGCAGCAGACACAGTACAGTGCGGTAGTTCACGGCTGTGGCTACCTCTGTGTCGGCACTCGGCAGCCCGTCCATAATTGTATATACCACCTAACCGTGGTTTTTTTTTCTTTCTTTATACATACATACTAGTTACGAGTATACTATCTCTTTATCAACCAGTCTATATATTAGCAGCAGACACAGTACAGTGCGGTAGTTCACGGCTGTGGCTACCTCTGTGTCGGCACTCGGCAGCCCGTCCATAATTGTATATACCACCTAACCGTGGTTTTTTTTTCTTTCTTTATACATACATACTAGTTACGAGTATACTATCTCTTTATCAACCAGTCTATATTAGCAGCAGACACAGTACAGTGCGGTAGTTCACGGCTGTGGCTACCTCTGTGTCGGCACTCGGCAGCCCGTCCATAATTGTATATACCACCTAACCGTGGTTTTTCTTTCTTTCTTTATACATACATACTAGTTACGAGTATACTATCTCTTTATCAACCAGTCTATATATTAGCAGCAGACACAGTACAGTGCGGTAGTTCACGGCTGTGGCTACCTCTGTGTCGGCACTCGGCAGCCCGTCCATAATTGTATATACCACCTAACCGTGTTTTTTTTTTCTTTCTTTATACATACATACTAGTTACGAGTATACTATCTCTTTATCAACCAGTCTATATTAGCAGCAGACACAGTACAGTGCGGTAGTTCACGGCTGTGGCTACCTCTGTGTCGGCACTCGGCAGCCCGTCCATAATTGTATACTAGTATCCAATCCATCCATCTCCATTGTTTACCTGAGGTGCCTTTTAGTTGTGCCTATTAAAATATGGAGAACAAAAATGTTGAGGTTCCAAAATTAGGGAAAGATCAAGATCCACTTCCACCTCGTGCTGAAGCTGCTGCCACTAGTCATGGCCGAGACGATGAAATGCCAGCAACGTCGTCTGCCAAGGCCGATGCCCAATGGCATAGTACAGAGCATGTCAAAACCAAAACACCAAATATCAGTAAAAAAAGGACTCCAAAACCTAAAATAAAATTGTCGGAGGAGAAGCGTAAACTTGCCAATATGCCATTTACCACACGGAGTGGCAAGGAACGGCTGAGGCCCTGGCCTATGTTCATGGCTAGTGGTTCAGCTTCACATGAGGATGGAAGCACTCAGCCTCTCGCTAGAAAACTGAAAAGACTCAAGCTGGCAAAAGCACCGCAAAGAACTGTGCGTTCTTTGAAATCCCAAATCCACAAGGAGAGTCCAATTGTGTCGGTTGCGATGCCTGACCTTCCCAACACTGGACGTGAAGAGCATGCGCCTTCCACCATTTGCACGCCCCCTGCAAGTGCTGGAAGGAGCACCCGCAGTCCAGTTCCTGATAGTCAGATTGAAGATGTCAGTGTTGAAGTACACCAGGATGAGGAGGATATGGGTGTTGCTGGCGCTGGGGAGGAAATTGACCAGGAGGATTCTGATGGTGAGGTGGTTTGTTTAAGTCAGGCACCCGGGGAGACACCTGTTGTCCGTGGGAGGAATATGGCCGTTGACATGCCAGGTGAAAATACCAAAAAAATCAGCTCTTCGGTGTGGAGGTATTTCACCAGAAATGCGGACAACAGGTGTCAAGCCGTGTGTTCCCTTTGTCAAGCTGTAATAAGTAGGGGTAAGGACGTTAACCACCTCGGAACATCCTCCCTTATACGTCACCTGCAGCGCATTCATAATAAGTCAGTGACAAGTTCAAAAACTTTGGGTAAAAGCGGAAGCAGTCCACTGACCAGTAAATCCCTTCCTCTTGTAACCAAGCTCACGCAAACCACCCCACCAACTCCCTCAGTGTCAATTTCCTCCTTCCCCAGGAATGCCAATAGTCCTGCAGGCCATGTCACTTGCAATTCTGACGAGTCCTCTCCTGCCTGGGATTCCTCCGATGCATCCTTGCGTGTAACGCCTACTGCTGCTGGCGCTGCTGTTGTTGCCGCTGGGAGTCGATGGTCATCCCAGAGGGGAAGTCGTAAGCCCACTTGTACTACTTCCAGTAAGCAATTGACTGTTCAACAGTCCTTTGCGAGGAAGATGAAATATCACAGCAGTCATCCTACTGCAAAGCGGATAACTGAGGCCTTGGCATCCTGGGTGGTGAGAAACGTGGTTCCGGTATCCATCATTACTGCAGAGCCAACTAGAGACTTGTTGGAGGTACTGTGTCCCCGGTACCAAATACCATCTAGGTTCCATTTCTCTAGGCAGGCGATACCGAAAATGTACACAGACCTCAGAAAAAGAGTCACCAGTGTCCTAAAAAATGCAGCTGTACCCAATGTCCACTTAACCACGGACATGTGGACAAGTGGAGCAGGGCAGGGTCAGGACTATATGACTGTGACAGCCCACTGGGTAGATGTATGGACTCCCGCCGCAAGAACAGCAGCGGCGGCACCAGTAGCAGCATCTCGCAAACGCCAACTCTTTCCTAGGCAGGCTACGCTTTGTATCACCGCTTTCCAGAATACGCACACAGCTGAAAACCTCTTACGGCAACTGAGGAAGATCATCGCGGAATGGCTTACCCCAATTGGACTCTCCTGTGGATTTGTGGCATCGGACAACGCCAGCAATATTGTGTGTGCATTAAATCTGGGCCAATTCCAGCACGTCCCATGTTTTGCACATACCTTGAATTTGGTGGTGCAGAATTTTTTAAAAAACGACAGGGGCGTGCAAGAGATGCTGTCGGTGGCCAGAAGAATTGCGGGACACTTTCGGCGTACAGGCACCACGTACAGAAAACTGGAGCACCACCAAAAACTACTGAACCTGCCCTGCCATCATCTGAAGCAAGAAGTGGTAACGAGGTGGAATTCAACCCTCTATATGCTTCAGAGGTTGGAGGAGCAGCAAAAGGCCATTCAAGCCTATACAATTGAGCACGATATAGTAGGTGGAATGCACCTGTCTCAAGTGCAGTGGAGAATGATTTCAACGTTGTGCAAGGTTCTGATGCCCTTTGAACTTGCCACACGTGAAGTCAGTTCAGACACTGCCAGCCTGAGTCAGGTCATTCCCCTCATCAGGCTTTTGCAGAAGAAGCTGGAGGCATTGAAGAAGGAGCTAAAAGGGAGCGATTCCGCTAGGCATGTGGGACTTGTGGATGCAGCCCTTAATTCGCTTAACAAGGATTCACGGGTGGTCAATCTGTTGAAATCAGAGCACTACATTTTGGCCACCGTGCTCGATCCTAGATTTAAAGCCTACCTTGGATCTCTCTTTCCGGCAGACACAGGTCTGCTGGGGTTGAAAGACCTGCTGGTGACAAAATTGTCAAGTCAAGCGGAACGCGACCTGTCAACATCTCCTCCTTCACATTCTCCCGCAACTGGGGGTGCGAGGAAAAGGCTCAGAATTCCGAGCCCACCCGCTGGCGGTGATGCAGGGCAGTCTGGAGCGACTGCTGATGCTGACATCTGGTCCGGACTGAAGGACCTGACAACGATTACGGACATGTCGTCTACTGTCACTGCATATGATTCTCTCAACATTGATAGAATGGTGGAGGATTATATGAGTGACCGCATCCAAGTAGGCACGTCACACAGTCCGTACTTATACTGGCAGGAAAAAGAGGCAATTTGGAGGCCCTTGCACAAACTGGCTTTATTCTACCTAAGTTGCCCTCCCACAAGTGTGTACTCCGAAAGAGTGTTTAGTGCCGCCGCTCACCTTGTCAGCAATCGGCGTACGAGGTTACATCCAGAAAATGTGGAGAAGATGATGTTCATTAAAATGAATTATAATCAATTCCTCCGCGGAGACATTGACCAGCAGCAATTGCCTCCACAAAGTACACAGGGAGCTGAGATGGTGGATTCCAGTGGGGACGAATTGATAATCTGTGAGGAGGGGGATGTACACGGTGATATATCGGAGGGTGAAGATGAGGTGGACATCTTGCCTCTGTAGAGCCAGTTTGTGCAAGGAGAGATTAATTGCTTCTTTTTTGGGGGGGGTCCAAACCAACCCGTCATATCAGTCACAGTCGTGTGGCAGACCCTGTCACTGAAATGATGGGTTGGTTAAAGTGTGCATGTCCTGTTTTGTTTATACAACATAAGGGTGGGTGGGAGGGCCCAAGGACAATTCCATCTTGCACCTCTTTTTTCTTTTCTTTTTCTTTGCATCATGTGCTGATTGGGGAGGGTTTTTTGGAAGGGACATCCTGCGTGACACTGCAGTGCCACTCCTAGATGGGCCCGGTGTTTGTGTCGGCCACTAGGGTCGCTAATCTTACTCACACAGTCAGCTACCTCATTGCGCCTCTTTTTTTCTTTGCGTCATGTGCTGTTTGGGGAGGGTTTTTTGGAAGGGACATCCTGCGTGACACTGCAGTGCCACTCCTAGATGGGCCCGGTGTTTGTGTCGGCCACTAGGGTCGCTAATCTTACTCACACAGCTACCTCATTGCGCCTCTTTTTTTCTTTGCGTCATGTGCTGTTTGGGGAGGGTTTTTTGGAAGGGACATCCTGCGTGACACTGCAGTGCCACTCCTAGATGGGCCCGGTGTTTGTGTCGGCCACTAGGGTCGCTAATCTTACTCACACAGCTACCTCATTGCGCCTCTTTTTTTCTTTGCGTCATGTGCTGTTTGGGGAGGGTTTTTTGGAAGGGACATCCTGCGTGACACTGCAGTGCCACTCCTAGATGGGCCCGGTGTTTGTGTCGGCCACTAGGGTCGCTAATCTTACTCACACAGTCAGCTACCTCATTGCGCCTCTTTTTTTCTTTGCGTCATGTGCTGTTTGGGGAGGGTTTTTTGGAAGGGACATCCTGCGTGACACTGCAGTGCCACTCCTAGATGGGCCCGGTGTTTGTGTCGGCCACTAGGGTCGCTAATCTTACTCACACAGCTACCTCATTGCGCCTCTTTTTTTCTTTGCGTCATGTGCTGTTTGGGGAGGGTTTTTTGGAAGGGACATCCTGCGTGACATTGCAGTGCCACTCCTAGATGGGCCCGGTGTTTGTGTCGGCCACTAGGGTCGCTAATCTTACTCACACAGCTACCTCATTGCGCCTCTTTTTTTCTTTGCGTCATGTGCTGTTTGGGGAGGGTTTTTTGGAAGGGACATCCTGCGTGACACTGCAGTGCCACTTCTAGATGGGCCCGGTGTTTGTGTCGGCCACTAGGGTCGCTAATCTTACTCACACAGCTACCTCATTGCGCCTCTTTTTTTCTTTGCGTCATGTGCTGTTTGGGGAGGGTTTTTTGGAAGGGACATCCTGCGTGACACTGCAGTGCCACTCCTAGATGGGCCCGGTGTTTGTGTCGGCCACTAGGGTCGCTAATCTTACTCACACAGTCAGCTACCTCATTGCGCCTCTTTTTTTCTTTGCGTCATGTGCTGTTTGGGGAGGGTTTTTTGGAAGGGCCATCCTGCGTGACACTGCAGTGCCACTCCTAGATGGGCCCGGTGTTTGTGTCGGCCACTAGGGTCGCTAATCTTACTCACACAGCTACCTCATTGCGCCTCTTTTTTTCTTTGCGTCATGTGCTGTTTGGGGAGGGTTTTTTGGAAGGGCCATCCTGCGTGACACTGCAGTGCCACTCCTAGATGGGCCCGGTGTTTGTGTCGGCCACTAGGGTCGCTAATCTTACTCAGACAGCTACCTCATTGCGCCTCTTTTTTTCTTTGCGTCATGTGCTGTTTGGGGAGGGTTTTTTGGAAGGGACATCCTGCGTGACACTGCAGTGCCACTCCTAGATGGGCCCGGTGTTTGTGTCGGCCACTAGGGTCGCTTATCTTACTCACACAGCGACCTCGGTGCAAATTTTAGGACTAAAAATAATATTGTGAGGTGTGAGGTATTCAGAATAGACTGAAAATTAGTGTAAATTATGGTTTTTGAGGTTAATAATACTTTGGGATCAAAATGACCCCCAAATTCTATGATTTAAGCTGTTTTTTAGTGTTTTTGGAAAAAAACACCCGAATCCAAAACACACCCGAATCCGACAAAAAAAATTCGGTGAGGTTTTGCCAAAACGCGTTCGAACCCAAAACACGGCCGCGGAACCGAACCCAAAACCAAAACACAAAACCCGAAAAATTTCAGGCGCTCATCTCTACACTGTAGTAGGTATTTTGGTCCACTCTTCCATGCAGATCTTCTCTAGATCTGTCATGTTTTGGGGCTATCGACGAGCAACACGGACTTTCAACTCCCTCCACAGATTTTCTATTGGGTTGAGGTCTGGAGCTGGCTAGGCCACTCCAGGACCTTGAAATTGTTAGGTTCCTGGTGCTCAGAACAAGGGAGATGTTATGAAGCGAGTCCAGAGCACCAGGACGGAATGCTGGGAAAGGGGAATGGAAAGGGAATAGCCCCTGGCGCCCTATCTCCGTTGTCTCACCCGTGCTGTCAGTACACTCTTGCGAGACTATGGTTGCTTGAGCCCATGGCAGCCGCGTTTGAAGGGCGGATTACGTCTGCCCAACTTCGATGCCCCCTCAGGTCTTAATGAGAGACAAAGAGTGAACCGAGACAGGGTGATAACAAGGGGCCCTCTGACTAAACAACAAGGCCAGGGGCTACTAACAAACCTAAAAGCAAAGTATGTGCGGCTTGCCGCCAAAGGAAAAGAACAACAAAGGAAATGCTGACCACACACCGACACAATACTTTTGTGTACCGGCGGTGACAGCATAAGCAGAACCCTCTGCAAAACACCAGTGACAGAAATAATAAGGGAACACAGCGGCCTAAGCCAACGGACGCGGCCGTGCCGCTACTCACGGAACCGGTACGAATACTGGCAAACGGACAGGAACTCCCAATGCTGCTGACACAGACTCTCAGAACTGGAGGACAGGCAGAATCCCAAACGACAGACCGGTGGACACCAAGAAGCCAGAAACTTGCACAGGCAAAGGTACTGGACCTCAGGACAGGAACGCCTCACGGCAGGACACGGGATCAGACATAGGAATCGACACAGGGACTGACACAGGAATCGACACAGGAAGCTCAGGAACTAGCAGGAACCAAGCTCAGAACTCAAGCAGACTGAAAACCCAGGAATTATCACCAGCATCTGTGAATTGCAAACAGCCAGCATATAACAGAGAGGCCTAATTAGTAATCCCATGCAGCTGCCTTGTTGCATGATTCCAACTGACCAGATGCAATTAGCAGCCAGGTGAGGCTGAGCACAAGGGAACAAGCTGCAATTACACAGACTCACCAGCGGCAGCAGACAAGAGGATTCTAAAACAGAGCAACAGGAAATCCTGGCATGCAAGACAACTTTATAAACATAAAATAGGAATGAACCACTACCTGTGGTTCATAACAGAAATGCTTCTTACGGAGCCACTCCTTAGTTGTCCGAGTGGTGTGTTTTGGGTCATTGTCATGCTGGAAGACCCAGCCACGTTCCATCTTCAATGCTCTTACTGAGGGAAGGAGGTGTTTGCCCAAAATCTCACGATACATGGCCCCATTCATCCTCTCCTTAATACGGATCAATCATCCTATCCCCTTTGCATAAAAGCAGCCCCAAAGCATGATGTATCCACCCCCATGCTTCACAGTGGGTATGGTGTTCGTGGGATGCCATTCATCATTCTTCTCCCTCCAAACACGGCGAGTGGAATTTATATCAAAAAGTTTGATTTTGCTCTCATCTGACCACATTATATTCTCCCAATCCTCCTCTGGATCATCCAGATGGTCACTGGCAAACTTTAGATGGGCCTGGACATGTTCTGGCTTAAGCAGGGGGACCTTTCGGGTGCTGCAGGATTTCAATCCATGACGACGTAGTGTGTTACTAATGGTAACCTATGTGACTGTGGTCCCAGCTCTCTTGAGGTCATTGATCAGGTCTCCCCGTGTAGTTCTGGGCCGATTCTTCACCGTTCTCAAGATCATTGATACCCCACGAGGTGAGATCTTGCATGGGGCCCCAGGTCGAGGGAGCTTGCAGTGATCTTGTATTTCTTCCATTTTTTAATAATTGCACCAACAGTTGATCTCTTCTCACCAAGCTGCTTGCCTATTGTCGAGTAGCTCATCCCAGCATTGTGCAGCTCTACAATTTTGTCCCTGGTGTCCTTAGACAGCTCTCTGGTCTTGGCCATGGTGGAGAGCTAGCAGTCTGACTATTTGAGGGTGTGGACAGGTGTCTTTTATACAGATAACCAGTTCAAACAGGTGCCATTAATACAGGTAATGAGTGGAGGATAGAAGAGCTTCTTAAAGAAGAAGTAACAGGTCTGTGAGAGCCTGAAATCTTGCTGCTTGGTAGATGTCCAAATATTTATTTTCCACAAGAATATACAAGTAATATGTCTAAAAATCATACAATGTAATTTCCTGGGTTTTTTTTCAGACTCTGTCTCTCACAGTTGAAGTGTACCTATGATGGAAATTACAGACCTCTCTCGTCTTTTTAAGTGCGTCAACTTGCACAATCGGTGGCTATCCAAATACTTTTTTGCCCCACTGTATACAGATGTCTTTAAAGTGGCCATTAAGTATAGATGACCATAGGGAATAAATATAAGCCTCCCCCAAGCTATAAAAGCAGACCATGCTAATATCCTATGAGCTGGAGACCAAGAAGCAGCAACCCCGGGTAATACCGGTATAATGACATCAGCAGCAAATAATACTGCCGCTTAGTAGAAGCAGACAGTGTTTAATGTTGGCTGAAAATCATGAAAAAACTAGAGATGTGCGGCTGGCACTTTTCGTGTTTTGTGTTTTGGTTCTAATTCTGCTTTCATGTTTTGGTTTTGACTTGGTTTTGCCAAAACCACCCTTTCGTGTTTTGTTTTTTTATCTGGATGATTTTTGAAAAAAACCATAAAAACAGCTAAAATCACAGAATTTTGGGGTAATTTTGCTCCTACGGTATTATTAACCTCAATAACAATAATTTCAACTCATTTCCAGTCTATTCTGAACACCTCACACCTCACAATATTGTTTTTAGGCCTAAATGTTGCACCGAGGTGGCTGTATGACTAAGCTAAGCGACACAAGTGTGCGGCACAAACACCTGGCCCATCTAGGAGTGGCACTGCAGTGGCAGACAGGATGTCAAATTTAAAAAATAGGCCCCAAACGGCACATGATGCAAAGAAGAAAAAGAGGTGCAATGAGGTAGCGGTATGAGTAAGCTAAGCGACACAAGTTTGCGGCATAAACACCTGGCCCATCTAGGAGTGGCAGACAGCAGGGCAGATTTAAAAAATAGGCCCCAAACAGCACAAGATGCAAAGAAGAAAAAGAGGTGCAATGAGGTAGCTGGATGGCCAAGCTAAGCGACACAAGTGTGCGGCACAAACACCTGGCCCATCTAGGAGTGGCACTACAGTTACCGACAGGATAGCACACAAAAAAATTAGTCCCCAAACAGCACATGATGCAAAGAAGAAAAAGAGGTGCAAGATGGAATGGAATGGTATAAACAGGACATGCACACTTTAACAAACCAATCATTTCAGCGACAAGGTCTGCCAGACGACTGTGTCTGAAATGACTGGTTTGTTTGGGCCCCCACCAAAAAAGAAGTAATCAATCTCTCCTTGCACAAACTGGCTCTACAGAGGCAAGATGTCAACCTCATCATCCTCCTCCGATTCCTCACCCCTTTCACTTTGTACAACCTCCTCACAGAGTATTAATTCGTCCCCACTGGAATCCACCATCACAGGTCCCTGTGTACTTTCTGGAGGCAATTGCTGGTAAAGGTCTTCCTGAAGGAATTTATAATTAATTTTGATAAACATCATCTTCTCCACATTTAGTGGAAGTAACCTCCTAAGCCGATCGCTGACAAGGTTACCGGCTGCACTAAACACTCTTTCGGAGTACACACTGGAGTGGGGGCAACTTATGTAAAATAAAGCCAGTTTGTGCAAGGGCCTCCAAATTGCCTCTTTTTCCTGCCAGTATACGTACGGACTGTCTGACATGCCTACTTGGATGCTGTCACTCATATAATCCTCCACCATTCTTTCAATGGTGACAGAATCATATGCAGTGACAGTAGACATGTCAGTAATCGTTGGCAAGTCCTTCAGTCCAGACCAGATGTCAGCTTTCACTCCTGACTGCCCTGCATCACCGCCAGCGGGTGGGCTAGGAAATTTTATTATTTTCCTTGCAGCCCCAGTGGCGGGAGAAATTGAAGAAGGAGCTGTTGACGGGTCACGTTCTGCTTGAGTTGACAATTTACTAACCAGCAGGTCTTTGCACCTCTGCACACTTGTGTCTGCTGGAAAGAGAGATACAACATAGGCTTTAAACCTAGGATCGAGCACGGTGGCCAAAATGTAGTGCTCTGAGTTCAACAGATTGACCACCCTTGAATCCTGGCAAAGCGAATGAAGGGCTCCATCCACAAGTCCCACATACTTTGCGGAATCGCTCCGTCTTAGCCCCTCCTTCAATTTATCCAGCTGCTGCTGCAAAAGCCTGATGAGGGGAATGACCTGACTCAAGCTGGCAGTGTCTGACCTGACTTTACGTGTGGCAAGTTCGAAGGGTTGGAGAACCTATAGAAACATAAACATAGAAACATAAAATTTAACGGCAGATAAGAACCACTTAGCCCATCTAGACTGACCCTTTTTTATCCTTTAGGTAATCTCAACCCTTTTTGAACCTTAATTCTTTGTAAGGATATTCATATGCCTATCCCAAGCATGATTAAATTGCTCTACAGTCTTAGCCTCTACCACCTCTGATGGGAGGCTATTCCACTTATCCACTACCCTTTCTGGGAAGTAATTTTTCCTTAAATTTCCCCTGAACATGCCTCCCTCCAGTTTCAGTGTATGTCCTCGAGTTCTAATACTTCTCTTCCTTTGAAGAATGTTTCCCTCCTGAACTTTGTTAAAACCTTTGGTATATTTGAAAGTTTCTATCATGTCCCCCCTTTCCCTTCTCTCCTCCATACTATACATCTTAAGATCTTTTAGCCTTTCCGGGTAAGTTTTGTGATGTAGGCCATGCACCATTTTAGTTGATCTTCTTTGTACACTCTCTAATGTATTTTTATCCTTCTGGAGATATGGTCTCCAGAACTGGACAAAGTATTCCAGATGAGGCCGCACCAATGACCTATACAGTGGCATAATTACTTCTCTTTTCCTGCTACTGATTCCTCTCCCTATGCAACCAAGCATCTGACTTGCCTTTCTCATTGCTTTGTTGCATTGCTTTCCTGCCTTTAATTCACTTGAAATAGTGACTCCTAAATCCCTTTCCTCCTCAGTAGTTTCCATTATAGTACCTTTGATACCAGAGCCGGCCCTAAACAATATGATGCCCTAGGCAAGATTTTGGCTGGTGCCCCCTAGCACCGCCGCTAGTTCTGCAGTAGATGCCTGGCATGAGTCAGCTGGCAGCTCTGCTAATGTCAGGCGCCTTTTGTTTATGAAAATGCATCTTATGTGCATTACTATGTGGCTAGGATGCACAAGCAGCTTCTGCTGATTAGAATGATATGCAGCATGCCTATATTCTGTGTGAGACTGCGGCTGTATCTGCATACGAAATGCTAAATTACAGTGATTTCCAGTAATACACGCAATGTATTTTATTATTTATTATTAATGTAGCATTTCATATGCAGATACAGTCGCAGTCACACACAGAATATAGGCATGCCGCATATCATTATAATCAGCAGAAGCTGCTGGTGCCCCTAAGCATACCAAATGCCCTAGGCATTTGCCTAGTTTGCCTATGCCTAAGGCCGGCTCTGTTTGATACTACATTTAGCCTTTGGGTTTTTGAGACCCAGGTGCATGATTTTGCGTTTTTTAGCATTAAACTGTAGTTGCCACGTTCTTGAGCATTTTTCAAGCCTAGCTAGGTCATCAATCATTTGTTTTACCCCTCCTGGTGTGTCTACCCTGTTGCATATCTTTGTATCATCTGCAAAAAGGCATACTTTCCCTTCAATATTGTAAGAGTCCGATATATTTCGAATAAATATTTAAAATGCCAGCGCTAATATATGTTGCCGATGCAAGGTGCATCTTATTACCATATATGATAAAAGTGCGCTGTACGTCGCAAACATTACATCCCTTAAGAGAAAAACAAGTACACGCACACATTTATGAGTGCCAAAGCTCATTGATGTATATATATTTGATATTAAAAGGATATGTATACAATATATCACCAGTACAGTATATATATGGTTACAGAGTACATTTTCATAGGAAGCAATTGTTACAAAAGAATTCATACAGTCGCGGCCAGCATACAATTACCATCTCCCTCAATGCACTCTACGCTGCATCTCAGGATCAGCCTCAACAGCAGCTACACAGAACAGCAAAAACAGCATCTCGATCAGCACCCAGTAAACAACAGGAAAACCTTGTGTCTGGGATCAGCTATACACTGTGTATGTTGGGGGATAACATGTCTTTCGCTATTGGTCCAGAGGAGGAAACTTTCTCATTCATGATGAGTCATTGGTCAGTTCATATGCAAGCCTTGAAGATGATATCATAGGCTGGCCTCTGGTTTCCTGGCCACACATGCTGTCTTTTGGAATGTTCTTTGTTGTCATTAGAATTGTGGCTTTATATTCCTACATTCAATCATAACTACTCATTGCAATGTGCTACAATCTAACCACAGGCATCAAATTAACATACACATTCCTCCGATCATTTTGACACCAAGCACAACATGTCCATCTTCCTCCGCTCCAACAATACACATGCATGACGTTATACTTCACTATATAATTTAAAACCTTATAATGTCTAGTGCTTGATATGTTTAATTTATGTGCTGTATGAAATGTGTGTTGAATATACTTTTGTGGCATGTGTGTGTGAGTGCGTATGTTACCATATATTGCTGTGCTCGCTGCGCGTATTCGCAAGCATAGCAACTCATAATGTGTGGAGTTTGGATGTTTTCTCTATGTAATATTTTTTGACTTCGACAGTCCACCCTTTGGCAGTAAACAATAACTGCCATCAATTATTAACAGAAGAAAAATATTTCAAACACATAACCGGTGACCTAGACACACGTATGTATTCATTTCGCAAATCAGACATTTGGCTATATTTGGGGAAGACAGGGAGGAAGACAAGACATCCTCTATATGTACTCGGCGGTCACGGGACCACTGGTTGGGTGTGAGATGACATTCAACCTATAGAGTATGCTGGGACAGCGCTATGGCCTATGATGTCTGATTTGAACGAACGTTGCACACATACATGAACCTACGTCTTTGCACACTGATGTTCAGATTTCGATAGAGGTTTTGCTGGGTAGAGTGAGAAAACACAAACAAATCGTGAAAGAGACATATAAAATTTTCATGGTAAATATTCCTATCACTCTCTGAACGTTGATTCCGTATGCTAGGTTTGTTTAATCACTGAACAAGGGTTATTATTTCAGGCTGTGTCCTTCCTAGATAACATAAACCTTCGAAGTTTGGGGAGAGCCATTCATAAACCTTTCTTCCACATACATTAATGAGCTCTTTATCTGCTATGTGTGAATAGCCATTATCTGATTGTTCCTGATTACCTCCCAATTTCCTGATTTCCTGAAATTGGTGAGATTTAAACATACCAGGGATTTATCTATGGTACTGGTGGATCTTAAGACTAGGGGTCTAGTTATATTATATTCCTTGTCCACCGGTCCCCCCTCCCCCTCCGTGTAATTCAAGTACCTCAGCTAACTCTAAAAAAATATGGCACTAATCCTGCATCATTTCGTCTTAGAGGTACCTGTGAGCACATCCAACATTCCGTTTGGTTTAAGACCTTACCCACTAGTGAGTGGTAATCACTCAAGGAATGTCTGTCAAATGCTGCCTTATTGCTAGACTGACATCTCTGGATGCACTCATCTTCAATTATGGGGTCACAATAAATACAAAATACAGTATTCATCAGACAATAGCATATCACGTTACCTCCGAACTCCGTAACTACTAGACCTTTGCTTTTCTCTGGCTTTAACAAAGTGATAGGCTGATCCTGGGATCCTATAAAGAAATCACTCCTTGTTCCAGAACCAGTTCCAGTCCCACACTCGACTACTCATGAAAAACCTCACAAAAATAGAATGTCCTGAAAAAAAAATGTTTGTTAACGGGAAAAATGAAAGCTAGAACAAAACAAATCTTGTCCATAGCAAATCAATTACAACGACTGGTCTTTCTGTAATCTTTTAGTACGCTCAGGTAGTGTTCAACAGTGCCGCCTCTAAGTCTTCACGGAACAGACTCTTTGGTGATACTTCTGCGATCTCACTCCATTTACGAGTTCCTGCCGGACTACCGACTTTCCTGCGATGGGAATCGTGGACCCAAGTCTCTCTCTCGGCTACTTTCACTGGGATCGTGCTTTCAACAAAACTTGGTACGGTCCTTCCCACCTGTCTATTAGGCAACCTGAGCGTACAAACAATCACACAGTCTCTTGGTTCACAATCAAGACAGTTAGTATTTGGCATTCCAGGAATCAACAGTTTCAAGTTTTTTTGTCAAGTTCTCAAATGCTGGCTCATCCCGATAAGGTTCTGTACTGTCACCTTATTGGTGTATTTCTGATCATTGTGCGGATCAATAATGACATGAGGTTGTCTTCCAAAAAACAAAAACAAAACCAAAACAAAAATTTCGAAGAGGGTGATTCGTTAAGCGAGGATCTGGGAGTGGTTCCGATGCTACGTAACACTAGTGGCAGTGTCTATGACCACAATAGTCCAGTTTCAAGCTATCACTTTGCTCCTACTCCTAAGGATACCATATCTACACACAAATTTCTGCACAATTGTCTTTGTGGTAAACACAGCAGTACTTGTGGAGGCAGGAAATGCCTCTACCCAGTTTGAGAAAACATCAGTGCACACCAATACATAACAATAATTCCTAAAGGGTGTTAACTGTACGAAGTCGATTTGTATTACCTGAAAAGGTCCGTCTGCAGGAGGGATATGGGATGGCTCTGTTAGTACTACCTTACTAAATGTTCTTCCTCATGCAAGTAAGACAGGTCATTGCTTTCCGGCTTGCCTGAGAAGAGCCTGGTACATGCCAGTAAGCTCTTACCAATTTGCACATACCTTCCTTACCCTAGGTGAGTCAGACCATGTGCTGCCTCAACTAGGCCTGGGAGATACGTCCTGGGGGCCACTGGCTTACCTTGTCCATCTCTCCAGAGTCCTGATGACTCCTAACCATACCCCTTCGACTTCCAGACCTCCTTTTCCTGTAGGGAACACAAATTTGATTATTAATTTAACTGTAGTGTGTTTGCAATGTAGAGTACCATGAGCATCACTCAAAAAAGAAAAAGAAAATCATTTCTAGAGGAGTAAAAGAAGAAGAAAATATCAGGTCTGCGTTCACCAACTTATGTCTGGTCTCGTAGCAAAGGTCTGATTCAGATATTCCATACCATCATGCATATCAATGTCTATACAAAATTTATCTTCACCAGTATTCTCATCCTCCACCCTTTGTGCATGACAAAGCACACTACAGTAATATACTGGTGCCATCTTGCTGATGAGACATACCGGGTTCGGCCAGAACTTTGAAGGACCAATACGGCATATGGTGTATGAACTGTCAAATCATGTACCAGTACTGCGTCCCAGGTATTTGACCCTTGTCCTACACAACTGTAGTCTATCCCTTGAGACGTGGTGTCCTGTTTGGAATAGACGAAACAAAAACTGCTTCGTATCTGCCAAGCAGAGGTGTATCTAGGGGTCCGAGCGCCCCTGGCAAAGTAAGGGACTGGCGCCCCCCCCATATTTGTAATGGCGAAGGATGAAAAAAGCGCGTGACCACTCAATAGTACCCCAAATTCAAATTACACCACACAGTAGTGCCCCTTACTCACATTACACTGCATTACATTCATCTAAGTGTGAAGAAATGATGTATTTTGAAAGGTGAATAGTCAGAAGGTATCTACAGCCATTATAGCGGTTTGTGACACACACATAGTCACTGCAGGGGCTATGTAGCCTCCAGTTACAGAATGAGCAAGAAGTCGGTAATGAATGGGTTAATAATCCTAGAACTTGGCATTATTAAAGGCAACAGGTAAAGAGCAACAACTCGCAGCCATAATGTCAACTGATTAGGACAGGAGCTGAGCAGCTGAAATACCCAGGGCTGGCACGAGCAAAAAAACTTTGGTAAGTGAATATATATTTTGGCGCCCCTTACTGAAATATATTAGGGCATGGCTTCATATGGAATAGTATTGTACCAATGCACACGGAGGAAGGCAGCAACGGTGGGCATTGAGACGGGACGTTCATAGTTGACTTTTTATGGCACTGGGCAGCAGGCAACCCCTTCCTCTCAGCCAACAGCTGCCTAATCACCAGCGGCAGGCACATGGCACAGAAAGTACACAGCAGGCACTCACATCAGACTGGGAGCAGAAGCACAGCGCCCAGCAGAGCTCCTATGTTCTTTCCGGCCATGTGACCCTCCTCCCTAGCTCCGTCCACTCCGGCTCTCTCTGTCATAGGTACATACTTGTGGGCAAGGTGATAGACGTGTGCGGTCATCCGTGCATTACAGTGCTGACTGCGGTGCTTATTGCCAACATGGATGTTGGGCAGGGACTCTTCTGGCCAGTAGGTCACCGATCCTCCCGGACTCTGCCTGCAGGGGTATCCTGCCATCTCTCCCCACAGAACCCGCCCAGCACCGACTCACTCTCTTCCCTGCGTCTCCACTCATTGTCCCCCTGCACCTACACTCTCTCCCCAGCACCTACACACACCCTGCACCTGCACTCTCTCCTCTGCACTCTCTCCCTTGCATTTACACTCTCTCACTGCACCTACAGTATATCTCTTGCACCTGCACTCTCACCCTGCGCCTACACTCCATCCCTTGTGCCTGCACCTACATTCGCTCCCCGACACCTACATTCTCTCCCCTGTGCCTGTACCTACACACCCCTGTGCTTACAGTCCCTCCCCTATGCCTGCACTCTCTCCCCTTCACCTCATCAGACCTGGTGCTCTTTGCAGCCGCATACTCTGCCTAATGGTAGAACCGGCATTTGATACTGTATTGCACTCTGAAAGCAGGGACATAGTAAAGGTGGGTACACACTGGCCGATATATCGGGCGTTCTATTGAATGGCCGATATATCGCGGGTCCGTCGGCCAATGTGTACGGCCGATATGTCTGTGAACTCCATCGTTCACAGACATATCGCGTCGGCCATGCAGCGCAGCCTACGACCAATATATCTGCTGATATACTGGCGCATCGCTGTGTGTGTACGGGCGACCAGCCGGCCGCCCGTACACATGCTGCAGTGGCCGGCGGTGATTGACAGCTGAACTGGGCGGGAGTGTGTACACGCTCGCCCAGTTCATGATGTCAGTCCCTGACGGATCGGGCAGTGTGTTTGCACAGCACACTGCCCGATCCATCCATAGATATATCTGCCGATCAATTGATCTGCAGATATATCTATCAGTGTGTACCCACCTTAAGACATGGCTAATAAAGAATAAGAATATATGATTGCTTAGAAGCAGGTAATACAGAAAGGGACTTGCCTGGGCTGTGCAATGGTCAGTGTATAGTACACTGTGTAAACCAGGTGTCTCAGGCTTGGAGCTCCCACTCCACCCATCATTATCCCCCCTCCTCAATTCCCTCCAACCCTCACTTGCATTTACTATCACCAGCAACACCCTGTCCTGACAGAGCACACTGCACCAGCCACCCGTGACCAGATCATGCCCCGGCCAGAACATAACAGTTTTCTCGTAACCCCTTCCCTACCAGGCAGCACAGACTATGTGCTCACGTCCTGACTAGTAATAAACCAGCACAGACTTCACTGCACACTCGCTGCTGCTCCCTCTCACCATCCATCACTCGTGCCTGTGCTGACATGCAGGCTGTGAGAGGAGGGACGGAGGGGTAACAGCTGCCAGAGGATTAACCCTGCTACTGCCCTATTATATGTTTACCACAACCGCTGTACTCACAAGTTACACCGGGTCACGTCCCTCACTGTGTCCACTGCTTAGCTTCCTTGAACATCCCGCGGCTGCTGATAAGTACAGTACACGCCTACTCTGGGCATACAGCCAATAGGCATGCAGCTGTACCAGGCGAGGTGGCTTCTGGGAGTTGTAGTCTGTTTAGTTTTTTTCACTTTGTGCGGCCGCGGGTGGCACCGCTGGGTGGCGCCCCTCCTCTGCTGGCGCCCCTGGCAAGTGCCATCCTGGCCAAAGCATAGATACGCCCCTGCTGCCAAGGACGACTCAAATGAATCAGCGCACAACAACAAGTCATCAACATATTGTACCAGCACCGACCCACTCTCAGGCTGAAAGGACTGTAAACAGTCATGCAGGGCTTGGGAGACAATACTCAGGCTGTCACTCGTAATCTTGGGAGAGTCAGGTCCATGTATTGTACCACCCTGTGTGAATGCAAAGATGAAGAGGAAAACTGTGAAGAAAACAGAATAGAGGTTGTTGACAGATAAGTTTGTAGAGGTGGAGGGGATTTTATTAAAATGACAACTGGATTGAGCACTACGGGGAATTGATTAACTACTTGGTCTACCCCCCCTTAAAGGTTGTGCATGCTGTGTCACTACTTGGACTACCTCAGCCATCAATCCAGTGTCCTGTCCATCCTAAATTCATAAGGAACCCGGTATCTTGTGAGATAATTTCCTCTACCTGTGATGGACATGAATCTAGAACAGTGGAATGCAACATTAGTCTCTGAGGGTATCTAACATACCTTGTACTTCCTCAGCGGGAGTACAATATATGTATTTCACATGTTACAAAATCTCTGTCGATTAAGTTAGTCAGGGGCCACTGCTGCTAGGAAAAAAAAGGAAAGGGTTTAGCATGATAGAGGCCCAATCGTAACTTCTGCAGGTTTTTGTTAAAGGGTAATGTTGCACTCCTCTCATTCCTCCCATTTGCTGAATTACTGTTTACCAGCAATCTTATCCAGATGGAGAATTTTCTAGTACTGCAAAAGCAAAAAAATCAACAAGCTTCTAGGTCATGCGAAGTATTCATTCAATTCTTCTCATCCCATATTAAGGGTCTGTACATGGTCCAACAAACATTTCTGAGTTCATCTAGACTAGGGGCATTACTAGAAATGAATACTTCTTATATGCTAACTAAAAGAAATACCTGGGGATTACCCTATCTCTGTCTGCTTTCCTACTGGCAAATACTAATGTGCAGACAGGTTATTCTCCATTTATGACGTTACTTACTTGATTTTTATTTTATTTTTGGGTTTTACTATATATGTACTCAAATGACTCCATACTTACCAGCTCCACTGGTCTCAGCCACTTCCCCTGCAGGCTACTGCTCCTCTTTTACCGGTTGGATACTCCTCTGAGTGCATGAGAAATAGCTGAAACCAGTCAGGTCGCCTTCTCCTCCTAAATAAAACTTTGACATTCATTAGTACATATATAGGTTACATTCATATTTTTCATATTTTTATTTATATTATTTTCTATAGTTTGTATGCTGGCTGTAACTGCTTCCACATCCACATATGGTGGTGTACTTGCTTTCTCTTTTTTTTCTACTTATTTATTGTTGCTACAAGCTCAAACAGTTATATTTCCGTTCTTGTCTTATATAACTTTGGTTAGACATACTACCTGCAATACCTCAGGTTCAAACTCACCAACCCTAGGAAATGATGCCCTATCATCAGCAGTCATATATATATATCCATTCGTCACAAAAAGCCTCCATGTAGGGACCATACTTCCTACTCATAATATACCGAGCGCACCCTCTTGGTCTCTGCTCCTCAGCCTGAACCCTGGCTGCCGAACGTCTCTCGCATGCCCATTTGGCTCCCATTGTGGGCTTTTTCACAACACACCAAATGGCCCACGCGAGATGATGGTGAAAAGTCCTTAATGAGTGCTTTTCACCCGCTCCTGCCCCTGCTGGCCTGTACTACAACCCACTGTCAATAGTAGGATCGCGATGTACCCAACCTTGGGCTCCAACCAGACCCTTCAGCACCGTAATTTCTTTCATGGAGGTTCTGTTTGAATATTTTCCTGAGTCACCGAAAAATTCCTTTTTCGGTATCTATCCACTGGAATTTTTTTGTAGGATGAGAAACAACTTATCGATCACCCTTTCCAGTGAATGCCCACCAGGGAGATTTCCTGAGGAGCAAAAAAACGAGTTTTATGGTAAGAACTTACCCTTGTTAAAACTCTTTCTGCGAGGTACACTGGGCTCCACAAATCTGGACAATGGGGTGTAGAGTAGGATCTTGATCCGAGGCACCAACAGGCTCAAAGTTTGACTGTTCCCAGAATGCACAGCGCCGCCTCCTCTATAACCCCGCCTCCCAGCACAGGAGCTCAGTTTAGTTAACCAGCCCAATGCAGTAGCAGGAAAAGAGACGACAACGGTTAGTAGCCACACACACCACACTCTCACGACAAGAGAAGTGTCAGCGGCTAATGCCATATCAACCCAAAGAAGCTAAGTGCGTCAGGGTGGGCGCCTTGTGGAGCCCAGTGTACCTCGCAGAAAGAGTTTTAACAAGGGTAAGTTCCAGTGGCGTAACTACTGCCCCCGCAGCCCTCGCGGTGGCTTGGGGGCGAGGGGCTGCGGGGGCGCCGCCACTGATTTAGAGCAGATTGACATGCGGACGAACGTCCGCATGTCAATCTGTTGTCACTAGCCCCCCGCTGTGAAGTAGGGACACGGAGGGCACAGCGTGTGCCTCTCCCGTGTCCCTCTGAGTCTCCGGCGTGTCGGGGGGCGTGTCCTATGAAAAGGGGGCGTGGCTTCGCGGAGGACCCGCGATCGCGGGCCATGCCCCCGTTTCGTCACTGAGGGGGCATGCCCAGCGCTCTGTGAGCTGCTAACATGCCCTCTCTCCCACTGTCTGCGCTGAATAGACGCTGTGCGCATGCGCACAGCGTCTGTTCACTACTGCTCTGCTATGCAGAGCAGTGACTGTAGGAGCCTCCCAACTGCCCCCCCCATCGCGGGACACTGCGGGAGGTATGCATATATGGCACTGGGGGGGCACTGAGGGGGCATATATGGAACAGGGGGGGGCACTGAGGGGGCATATATGGCCTGAGGGGGCATATATGGCACTGGGGTGGCACTGAGGGGAATATATGGCACTGAGGGGGCATATATGGCACTGGGGGCACTGAGGGGGCATATATGGCACTGGGGGGGCACAGAGGGGTCATATATGGCACTGAGGGGGCATATATGGCACTGCGGGGTGTACTCAGGGGGCATATATGGCACTGAGGGGGCATATATGGCACTGGGGGGCACTGAGGGCATATATGGCACTGGGGGGCACTGAGGGGGCATATATGGCACTGGAGAGGCACTGAGGGGGCATATATGGCACTGAGGGGGCATATATGGCACTGGTGGGGCACTGAGGGGGCATATATGGCACTGGGGGGGCACTGAGGGGGCATATATGGCACTGGGGGGTACTAAGGGGGCATATATGGCACTGGGGGGCACTGAGGGGGCATATATGGCACTGGGGAGGCACTGAGGGGGCATATATGGCACTGGGGGGGCACTGAGGGGGCATATATGGCACTGTATGTGTACCTGGCACATGGGGGGCTATATTTGGCACTGGGGGCACGTGAGCACCTGGCATTATGGGGGAATATCTGGCACTGGGGGCATATGTGGCACTGGGGGGAGAGGCTATATTTGGCACTGGGGGCATGTGAGTACCTGGCACCATGGGGGAATATCTGGCACTGAGGACATATGTGGCACTGGGAGCACAGCCCTAGCAACAAGCACTACCCCCTAGCAATGAGCATGACACCCAGTGCATGAAACCCCTGGCAACGAGCATGACATCGAGTGCATGAAACACCTGGCAACTAGCATGACACCCTGAGCATGAAAACCCCTGGCACCGTGCATGGAACCAAGAGCATGAAACCCCTGGCAACGAGTAGGTAATTTAAAAGTAATTAGAAGCCTTAATGTAGGACTTAATGTGTAATGGGCATTACGGTGTGTGGCATAATGTATCACGGACATTGCGGTGTGTGTCAGAATGTGTCACAGGCATTACGGTGTGTGGCAAACTATATCACGGGCATTGTGGTATGTGGTATAATGTCTCAGGGGCATTGCAGTGTGGCATAGGGTATAACGGGCATTGCGGTATGTGTCACAGGCATTACGGTGTATGGTATACTAGATCACGGGCATTGTGGTATGTGGTATAATGTCTCAGGGTCATTGCAGTGTGTGGCATAATATATAATGGGCATTGCGGTGTGTGGCATAATGTGTCAGGCATTACGGTGTCTGTATACTATATCACGGGCATTGTGGTATGTGGTATAATGTCTCAGGGTCATTGCAGTGTGGCATAATGTATAACGGGCATTGCGGTGTGTGTCATAATGTATCACGGACATTGCGGTGTGTGGTATACTATATCATGGGCATTGTGGTATGTGGTATAATGTCTCAGGTTCATTGCAGTGTGTGTCATAATGTATCACGGACATTGCGGTGTGTGTCATAATGTATCACGGACATTGCGGTGTGTGGTATACTATATCATGGGCATTGTGGTACGTGCTATAATGTATCAGGGGCATTGCAGTGTGTAGCATAATGTATAACGGGCATTGCGATTCCTGTCATAATGTGTCACAGACATTACGGTGTGTGGCATAATGTGTCGGGGGCATTACGGTGTGTGCATATTGTGTCATGTGCATTATTGTGTGTGGCATAATGTCTGAGGGCCTTTGCAGTATGTGGCATAATGTATACTGGGCATTACTATAAGGAGGAAAAATGACAAATAATGTAAGGGGCATGAATCAGGATTATTTTTCTTTCCTGTGGTGGCTAACGTCTGGGCGTGCAGGTTGCAAAACTGGGGTATAAGGTAGTCTATTCCTGCAATGCCACGCCTCTTTATGCGAAGCCGCGCCCATTTAAACAAAATCACGCCCCTTTTTGGCGCCACGCGCCTTCGGCGCGCACATGTTTGTCCCTTTCCTGGGGTGCCAATTATGGGGAAGGGGGGGCGCCGAAGAATTTTTTGGCTTGGGGGAGAAAAATTTCTAGTTACGCCACTGGTAAGTTCTTACCATAAAACTCGTTTTCTGCTGCGGGGTACACTGGGCTCCACAAGTCTGGACAATGGGGATGTCCTAAAGCAGTTCCTTATGGGAGAGGACGCACTGTAGCGGGCACAAGAACCCGGCGTCCAAAGGAAGCATCCTGGGAAGCGGCAGTATCGAAGGCATAGAACCTTATGAACGTGTTCCCAGAGGACCACGTAGCCGCCTTGCACAATTGGTCAAGGGTCGCACCACGTTGGGCCGCCCAAGAAGGTCCAACAGACCGAGTAGAATGGACCGTAATGTGAACAGGAGCTGACAGACCAGCCTTCACATAAGCAAGCGCAATCACCATTCTAATCCACCTGTCCAGGGTCTGCTTGTGAGCAAGCCAGCCACGTTTGTGAAATCCAAACAAAACAAAGAGAGAATCAGACTTTCGAATAGAAGCAGTTCTCTTCACATAGATACGGAGAGCCCGTACCACATCCAAAGACCGCTCTTTGGGAGACAAATCAGGAGAAACAAAAGCTGGAACCACAATCTCCTGAAAACCACCTTAGGTAAATATCCGGGACGAGTCCTAAGAACCGCCCGGTCACGGTGAAAAATCAGATATGGGGAACTACAAGACAAGGCACCCAAATCCGACACTCTTCTAGCAGAGGCAATAGCCAGCAAGAACACCACCTTAAGGGAAAGCCACTTAAGGTCAGCTTTGTCAGATTGTGTTCGGTCTGTGTCCCCGGAGGGGGCGCTAGTGGGTCAGTGGAGGTGGAAGGAAGGAAACGAGGAGGTTGAATAACGTTCCTGCGCATGAGCGCAAAGGTATTTTTATTAGGCAGATGTATAACAGTTATTGCAGCAGAAATAATAATAACAGGTGAAAAAAGTCAATCACTCAGTAATGAATCTGAAAGTCTATGGCAAATGAATGATAAATGAATTTGAGAAATAATATCCAGAATATAAATCAGAAGAGCAGAATGTCTTATGGAATGGTTCTGGCTTGGAAACCAGTGCAGGGTTAAAACGGGAAACTAGGCAGTAGATGATATGGCAAACCTGAGCATAAGCAGGAGACCGACTCACAGTGCAGGTGATGGGCACTGGCAGCAGCAAGCTGTGTCACAGGTGGAGGAAATGAACGCACCTGGAGTTTGTCTTCAACTGCAGGCTGAAGCACACAAGGTGGTGATGAGTGTGAAGCCTTATGCAGGTTGCAGGTATTGCTGAGCCTTGAAGTTCCACGGGAGAATGCAGAGTAACCAGGAGTATAATGTTCTTAGCAGAGAACCAGGAACTCAGGAGAGACAGGAACCGATCCTTTCATGTAGGTCGCAGATAGACACAAAGTCCAGGATGCCTGTGAGCTGTACCTGTAGCCTCCTATATACCCCATGGTACGCAGGGATTGGATGAATGCAGGAAAGGTGGGTGCGGCCACGCACCGGATTGGCCGCAGCATACTGGCTATTGCAGACTGTCATGGCGGCGCCCACGCCGCGGCCCAGCGGGGACGCGGCGCGCTACACGCCTGCTGTCTCAGCAGTGCCCCCAGGATCCAGATGATGACCCATGGCAGGGGCATAGGCGACCGGTGACCGCAGGGAGCCAGGACGGAGTCCGCAGCGGCGGACGGATGTCAGCCTGGTAAGTCGATTCCTGACAGTACCCCCTCCTTTAGGGGTGGACACCGAACACCCACGTGGTTTGGAGGGATGAGTGCTGTGGAAAACACGGACCAACCTAGGAGCATGGACATCAGATGAATTCACCCAGCTTCTCTCCTCTGGGCCATAACCGCACCAATCGACCAGGTACTGGAGACGTCCATACCGGCAACGGGAGTCCAGAATCTTGTTGATCTCAAATTCCACGCCCCGCTGAGTTCGGATCTTGGGACCTGCTGGAAGAGTATTCTGAAAGCGGTTTAGAACTAAAGGTCTGAGGAGAGAAATGTGAAAGGCATTAGGTATACGAAGTGAAGATGGTAATTTCAACTTGTAAGCCACTGGGTTGATGACACTCTCAATAGGGTAAGGACCAATGAAGCGTGGTGCAAACTTCATGGAAGGAACCCTGAGACGAAGGTTGCGGGTTGATAACCAAACTCGATCCCCAGGTTTCAAATAGGGAACCGCACGTCTCTTGCGGTCGGCAAAGATCTTATATCGACTGGAGGCTTTTTTGAGGGAAACGTGAATCTTTTTCCAAATGGTTGAAAACTGAGTTAGTGCAGAAGTGGCAGCTGGAACATCCATATGAGGAAGCTCTTGGAATTCAGGTACACGGGGATGTTGCCCATAAACTGCAAAGAATGGTGTCGTATCAGTGGCAGTATGATATCGAAAGTTATGGGCAAACTCGGCCCACGGGAGCAGATTGAACCAATCATCCTGGGAAGATGACACATATAACCTTAAAAAAGTCTCAAGTTCTTGATTGACTCTCTCTGTCTGCCCATTCGTCTGAGGATGGTATGATGACGAGAATTTCAATTTTACCTGCATGGCAGAACAGAGGGCCCTCCAAAACCTCGCTACAAACTGTACCCCCCGATCAGATATTATTTCAGAGGGTAAACCATGTAAGCGGAAAATCTCCTGTATGAAGATTTGGGCAAGTTTCGGGGCAGAAGGGAGACCCTGGAGGGGAACGAAATGAGCCATCTTGGTGAATCTGTCCACTACAACCCAAATGGTATTATGTCCCTGAGAAGATGGAAGGTCAGTGATAAAATCCATGGACAGATGAGACCAAGGACGACTAGGGACAGACAAGGGTTGTAACTGACCTGCTGGTGACTGACGAGGAGTCTTGTGCTGCACACATTTAGGACAGGATGCCACGAAATCCTGGATGTCCATTTTCATCTTTGGCCACCAATATGATGCGGAAAGGAACTTGAATGTCTTCAGGACACCAGGATGACCAGTGAACTTGGACTGATGGGCCCAAGATAGCAACTTGGGACGGAGCTCTGAGGAAACAAAAGTCTTACCAGGAGGAGGAGCTGGGGAGACTTGAGAGGCAGCGAAAACCACGGGACTCAGGATGGAATGTGGCACAGAGTCAGATGTTCCTTCTTCAGATTCCATGGATCGGGATAATGCATCGGCTTTCACATTCTGTGAACCTGGGCGGAAATGAAGCTTAAAATTAAAACGTGAGAAAAACATAGCCCACCTGGACTGGCGAGGGTTAAGGCACTGGGCTGCTTTTAAATAAAGCAAGTTCTTATGATCCGTGAAGATGTTAAACGGATGTTTGGCCCCTTCTAGGAGATATCTCCATTCCTCGAGAGCCAGCTTGATTGCCAGTAACTCTTGATCTCCCACGGAGTAGTTAGCTTCTGCAGGAAGAAACTTGCGAGAATAGAATCCACACGGGTGGACTTTCCCATCAGATCCCTTCTGGGAGAGAACAGCACCTACCCCAACTGTAGAGGCGTCTACCTCCAACTCGAATGGTCTGTCGACATCTGGCTGTGACAGCACTGGAGCAGACATAAAGGCTAGCTTGATTTTCCGGAAGGCTGCCAAGGCTTCTTCTGACCAGTTGGAATGATCTGCCCCTTTCCGAGTCAGGTTGGTAATAGGAGCGATGAGAGTGGAGAATCCTCGAATAAATTTTCTATAGTAGTTGGCGAAACCCAGGAACCGCTGGATAGCTTTGAGGGAAGTTGGAATGGACCAGTTGGCAATGGCTTCCAATTTCGTCGGGTCCATCTGAAGATCCGATCCGGAGATTATATAACCCAGAAAGGGTATAGAGGGAACTTCAAAGGTGCATTTAGATAGTTTCCCGTAGAGACGATTCTCACGAAGACGTCGGAGAACTTCACAGACTTGTAGGCGATGAGATGGAAGGTCTTGAGAAAAGATAAGAATATCATCTAGGTAGACAACGAGGTATTTATACAGCACATCTCGAAAAATTTCATTCACAAAGTGTTGGAATACCGCTGGAGCATTACTCAACCCAAATGGCATTACCAGGTATTCATAATGGCCATCTCGAGTGTTGAAAGCTGTTTTCCACTCGTCACCACTCCGGATTCTGATGAGATTATAGGCACCGCGGAGATCTAACTTGGTGAAAATGCGGGCCCCCTTAACTCTATCAAAAAGTTCGGTAATGAGTGGTAAAGGATAACTATTCTTGATGGTAATGTCATTGAGACCCCGATAGTCAATGCATGGGCGCAGTCCTCCATCCTTCTTTTTGACAAAGAAGAAACCTGCACCAGCGGGTGATGATGACGGACGGATGAATCCTTTCTGGAGATTCTCTCTGATGTAATTACTCATCGCCTCTGTTTCAGGAACAGATAAAGGGTAGGTGCGCCCCCTAGGTGGCTTCTTGCCAGGAAGGAGATCGATGGGACAATCCCATTCCCTATGGGGCGGCAGAATATCAGCAGCCTTTTCACAGAAGACGTCTGCGAAGTCTTGATAAACTGCTGGAAGACTTAGCTGTGACTTTACTTCGGTTGATTTAATGGGACACACTTGGGCTAAGCAGGATTGGTGACAATGTGAACCCCATGAGGTAAGCTGCAACGTTGTCCAGTTGAACTGTGGGTTATGTAGCTGGAGCCAAGGCATGCCCAAGACAATCTCCTGGGTGGCCTGAGGGATGACCAGGAACTTGATCAGTTCTGAATGAAGAAATCCAACTCCCAGAACCACTGGGGTAGTTTGATGTGAAATGTTCCCCTTAGAGATTCTACTACCATCCACAGCAGTAATGTATACAGGACAAGAAAGTTCACAGGTAGACAGACGAAATTTATTTACGGCAGCTTGGGTGATAAAATTTCCTGCAGCACCGCAGTCCACTAATGCTGACGCAGACTGGAGCCCAACGGAGGTTTCTAGCGTCACTGGAAGAATGAGGTCTTGTTGGGAAGGAGCTTGACTGAGAGATCCTAACTTGACTCCTCCCTTACAAGTCAGGATCTGGCGTTTCCCGAACGCATCGTGCAGGAGTTAATTTGATGACCCGCAGCAGCACAGTACAGGCAGAGCCTCTCCCGTATTCTTCTTGCCCGCTCTTCAGGAGATAGGCGGGACCTATTAATCTGCATAGGCTCGTCAGAAGAGGGAGACTGGAACTGTACAGGAGGTATGTACCTTGGTCTGCGAGACTCACTCCGAGCGCGTTCATTATTGCGTTCGCGGATGCGAGAGTCCAGCTTAATACATAGGGAGATCAAATCAGGCAGTTGAACAGGAATGTCACGGGTTGTCAATTCGTCCTTGATCCGATCCGAAAGTCCGTGCCAGAAGGCTGCTACCAGAGCTTGGTTGTTCCACTGGATCTCTGCAGCCAACGTCTGGAACTGGATGACATATTGTCCCATGCTTCGGTTACCTTGACGAAGTTGGATCAGGTCTGCCGAAGCTGATGTTGCTCGACCAGGTTCGTCAAAGATCCGTCTAAAGGTTGACACGAAGTCTGAGTAGTTGTTGATCAGAGGGTCAGCTCGTTCCCACAGAGGAGACACCCAACTCAGAGCAGAACCAGAGAGTAAGGAAATGATGTAGGCAACCTTGGACCTTGGTGTGGGAAAGTTATGTGGCAATAACTCAAACTGTATTTCACACTGATTGAGAAAGCCGCGACATAGTTTAGGACTGCCATCATATTTGCTCGGCACGGGCAGGTGCAGGCGTGATACTGGAACTGATGCAGCCGACGTAGAAGAATTTACAGCACTGGCAGGTGCTGGAGTAACTGGAACAGTAGGTGAAAGTACACTGGGCAGGGATTGCTGCAGTGTATCCAATCGGGAGGACATCCCTTGTAGAAAGTGAAGCATCTGCTGCTGCGCAACCTCTTGACCATCCAGACGGGAGACCAGATCTTGCAAGGCCTCTGACCCCACACTCCGTCCACCATCCGAGTCCATCGATCCTGGACTTACTGTCAGATTGTGTTCGGTCTGTGTCCCCGGAGGGGGCGCTAGTGGGTCAGTGGAGGTGGAAGGAAGGAAACGAGGAGGTTGAATAACGTTCCTGCGCATGAGCGCAAAGGTATTTTTATTAGGCAGATGTATAACAGTTATTGCAGCAGAAATAATAATAACAGGTGAAAAAAGTCAATCACTCAGTAATGAATCTGAAAGTCTATGGCAAATGAATGATAAATGAATTTGAGAAATAATATCCAGAATATAAATCAGAAGAGCAGAATGTCTTATGGAATGGTTCTGGCTTGGAAACCAGTGCAGGGTTAAAACGGGAAACTAGGCAGTAGATGATATGGCAAACCTGAGCATAAGCAGGAGACCGACTCACAGTGCAGGTGATGGGCACTGGCAGCAGCAAGCTGTGTCACAGGTGGAGGAAATGAACGCACCTGGAGTTTGTCTTCAACTGCAGGCTGAAGCACACAAGGTGGTGATGAGTGTGAAGCCTTATGCAGGTTGCAGGTATTGCTGAGCCTTGAAGTTCCACGGGAGAATGCAGAGTAACCAGGAGTATAATGTTCTTAGCAGAGAACCAGGAACTCAGGAGAGACAGGAACCGATCCTTTCATGTAGGTCGCAGATAGACACAAAGTCCAGGATGCCTGTGAGCTGTACCTGTAGCCTCCTATATACCCCATGGTACGCAGGGATTGGATGAATGCAGGAAAGGTGGGTGCGGCCACGCACCGGATTGGCCGCAGCATACTGGCTATTGCAGACTGTCATGGCGGCGCCCACGCCGCGGCCCAGCGGGGACGCGGCGCGCTACACGCCTGCTGTCTCAGCAGTGCCCCCAGGATCCAGATGATGACCCATGGCAGGGGCATAGGCGACCGGTGACCGCAGGGAGCCAGGACGGAGTCCGCAGCGGCGGACGGATGTCAGCCTGGTAAGTCGATTCCTGACAAGCTTGAACCAAGAGGTTCAAATGGAGGCTCCTGCAACGCCTCCAAAACCACCAACAAGTCCCAAGGAGCCACAGGCGGGACATAGGGAGGTTGGATACGCAACACACCGTGAGTGAAAGTATGAACATCAGGTAAAGTCGCAATTTTTCTCTGAAACCACACCGACAAGGCAGAAATATGAACCTTGAGGGAGGCCAGACGCAGGCCTAAATCTAGGCCCTGCTGTAGAAAAGCCAAAAGTTTGGCTGTACTAAACTTGGAAGCGTCATAATGGTTAGATGCACACCAAACAAAGAAGGAATGCCAGACCCGATGGCAAATCCGAGCAGAGGCCGGTTTCCGGGCCCGCAACATAGTTTTAATGACCTCTTCAGAAAAACCCTTAACTCTTAAGAAGGAAGCTTCAAGAGCCACGCCGTCAAAGACAGCCGGGCTAGGTCCTGGTAGACACAGGGGCCCTGAACGAGGAGGTCTGGGCATTGTGGAAGTAGAAGTGGACGCTCTGACGATTGGCCTTGCAGGTCTGAGAACCATTGCTGTCTGGGCCACGCCGGAGCTATGAGAAGCAGATTTCCTTTTTCTTGCTTGAACTTCCGAATTACCCTGGGCAGGAGTGACACCGGAGGGAACACGTACGGCAGCCGAAACCTCCACGGCACTGCCAGCGCATCCACGAATGCTGCTTGAGGATCACTTGTCCTTGCTCCGAAGACCGGAACCTTGTGATTGTGTCGAGACGTCATCAGATCCATATCTGGAAGACCCTACCTTTCCACGAGGAGTTGAAACACTTCTGGATGGAGGCCCCACTCGCCGGCATGCACGTCCTGACGACTGAGAAAGTCCGCTTCCCAATTCGGGACTCCCGGAATGAATATTGCCGATATTGCCGGTAGATGGCGTTCTGCCCAACGAAGAATCCGTGAGGCTTCCTTCATTGCCAAACAGCTTAGAGTGCCGCCTTGATAATTTATGTAAGCCACTGTGGTGGCGTTGTCCGACTGTACTTGAACAGGACGGTTCTGAATCAAATGCTGGGCTAGGTTCAACACATTGAAGACCGCCCGCAATTCCAGAATGTTGATTGAGAGGAGAGATTCCTCCTTGGTCCACCGACCCTGCAAGGAGTGCTGCTCCAGCACCATGCCCCAACCTCTTAGACTGGCATCTGTCGTCAACAGGACCCAGATGGATATCCAGAAGGGACGGTCTCTGCACAATTGTCGGTCCAGGAGCCACCAGAGCAGCGACAGACGGACCTCCGGAATCAAAGAGATCATGTGAGACCTGATCCGGTGAGGCAGGCCGTCCAACTTGGCTAGAATCAGCTTCTGGAGGGGGCGAGAATGGAATTGAGCATACTCCACCATGTCGAATGCTGACACCATGAGGCCCAGCACCTGCATTGCCGAATGTATCGACACATGCGGACTAGAAAGGAAGCAACGAATCCTGTCCTGAAGTTTCAGGACTTTCTCCTGAGACAAGAACAACCTCTGGTTGTGAGTGTCCAACAGCGCTCCCAGATGCACCATGCTCTGAGCAGGGACCAGGGAGGATTTCTTCCAGTTGATGAGCCACCCATGGGCTTGTAGAAACCGGACCGTTATATCCAGATGATGCAGGAGAAGATCTGGGGAATTTGCCAGGATTAGCAAGTTTTCCAGATACGGCAGTATCCTGTCCCCTTGACGTCGGAGTACCACCGTCATCACCGCCATAACTTTGGTGAAGACTCGCGGAGCCATTGTTAAACCAAAAGGTATCGCCCGAAACTGGTAATGGAGGTTGCCAATAGCGAACCTCAGGTATTGTTGATGTGACACTGCTATAGGAATATGCAGGTAAGCATCCTGTATGTCTAGGGAGACCATGTAGTCCCCAGGTTCCAAGGCCAGAACTATAGAGCGAAGGGTTTCCATACGGAACTTGGAAACTTTCACAGATTTGTTCAGTGCCTTGAGGTTGAGAATGGGCCGGGAGGACCCATTCGGTTTCGGGACTAGAAACAGCGGAGAATAGTACCCCCGGCCCCTCTGAGTAAGAGGCACCTGTACTACGACTCCTGTATCCAGGAGGGTCTGTACCACTGAATACAGAGTGTTTGCCTTTGTCTGGTCCGATGGGACGTCTGTCTGGCAAAATCGATGAGGGGGTCGGTTTTTGAACGCTATGGCGTAACCTCGAGTGACGACTTCCCGTACCCAGGCATCTGAAGTGGTCTTCAACCATTCCTGGGTATACCCTAGAAGCTGGCCCCCCACCCTGGGATCCCCCAGGGGGAGACCCGCCCCGTCATGCGGCAGGCTTATCGGTCTTGGCTGCTGGCTGACGTACGAAAGGGGCGAAAGGACGTGCCTTTGGCCTTTGACACAGAAGGAGCTGTATTAGGCAGACAGGCAGTTTTGGCAGTAGCCAAGTCAGCCACTATCTTATTTAAGTCCTCCCCAAACAGAATATCCCCCTTGAAAGGGAGTACCTCCAGGGTTTTTCTAGAGTCCAGATCCACAGACCAGGATCTCAGCCACAATATCCTGCGAGCCAGGACTGACGTAGTAGAGGCCTTGGCTGCTAGGATACCGGCATCAGAAGCTGCCTCTTTAATATAGCGAGAAGCTGTGACAATATATGACAAGCATTGTCTAGCATGGTCAGAGGAGATTTCAGCCTCTAACTCCAAGGCCCATGCTTCAATAGCCTCGGCTTCGCCCATGTAGCTGCAATAGTGGGCCTTTGTGCAGCACCCGTGAGGGTGTAAATCGCTTTTAGACAGCCCTCGACACGTTTATCCGTAGGCTCTTTTAGAGACGAGACGGTAGTGACAGGTAGAGCTGAGGAAACCACCATCCTAGCCACATGTGAGTCTACTGGAGGAGGCGTTTCCCAATTCTAAGTGTCAAAGTCGAAAAATATTGTGCTTCACATTGCCATATACTAACCCCAATGCACATGCCCGCTGCTCGTGCATTCAGTCAGCCGTACGTGCACATATCCGCAAATTGCATACACTCGCTCCGGCGATTACGCGCGGTATATGCGTATTTACGGTAGAGTTTATGAGCTTGAGCGGGCGACTCGTTTATAGCATAGTTAACTAATATAGTGCGTTTTGAAGATAATATTCCCTTTAATAATGTCTGCAAGTATGTTTAGTGTAAATGGTTCAGGGACTTGGGAATTCCTCTTTGCATGATACGAAGGGTCTGACATAGGTTGAACAGTGGTGTCTAGTACCTAACTGAAGAGTATTTTATTAGAAACATTCCGGTGTTGGTTAGGAAGAGATTAATCGCTCCTGCGTATAGTTATGTCTATAAGAAGTTTATGGACATTTACTGTATTTGCAGTTCATTATCCATGCGGTGGGAATCCTGAGGATACCTCCCACCTGGGCAGTTTGAAATAGTCACAGCCCACCTGTTCAAATCCACCTATGACCTTTTGTTATAATGAAGAGAGACATTCCTGTGTCCAATGAACAATGAGATTGTAAGGCCCTTTGTAGTGTACTGTATGTTGTGTATATAAAGGCCACTGTCCCCTGACCGGCCAGTACTCTCTCTCATCAACATTTATCTCTGATAATTGGAGGACTGGATCCGGTTGCGCTAGCGAGCGTTCCCCCGTATGGTATGTTTCTCTGTGGCCACTTTGTTACCCGTTTAATGTAAGCCATTCATTCTTATTCTATGTATTTGTGTTTGCGTTCGTTCGCCACTGTGTATATTTCTGTCTAGTTATTGTGTTTAGGTATTAATGTTAGGATTGTAGTGTATAAGCTGTAAACTGTATTTCTTTTCCCTTTTACATACTAAAATCATCTAGTAAGGTGTTGGACCCTAACCAGAGTCTGTGTGTTTCACCATTTATCACTAAGGGTTTCTGAGCATTTCAATCGCTCAAACAGCTGGCTTAAATACTAAGGTTAATCAGTGTTATATCGTTACAGTATCACGGTATTAAGGTTTACAGTGTAAGCATATTCTGTTTAAGGTTTAAAAAGGTTATTGTCTGTGTGTACGCTCACTGTGCGTATTCCGTACACCCAGCGCAGCGTGTGTACGTAACTTACGTACCACGTGCGAGGTCTTTGTACGCAAATAGCGTACAAAGTGCATAGCACGTGCACGTGGTTTAGCGGCCATTACGGCTACACGGTAATAGTAAATAGCTTATGTTAAAAGGTAAATATTTAGCTTTATCAATTGGGGACTCGTCCGGTCCACCTCATATCCGCAGTCAGGCGAAAACGCGCAGACTTTATCGATCAGCAAAGGGCGGAAAGGTAGTATCCCCTGTATCCGTGTTTGTGGTTGGGGATACAGTAGTGCTGATCGGATAAGCGTCTGCGTCTGCTTTGCTTGGTTTGTAGGGATGCTGGTGAGATCCGAGGAAGGTAAGAATATACAGCTATTGTTTTAAATCTGTTTTTTTTTGTCCTCTCTCTCTCTCTCTCTGTTTGGCGCCAATTGCGCACACAATACACGCACACACACCTGTATTTTTATTTTGTGTATTTTCGCATAGTCACTCTCTTGTTGCCATAAGAATTGATTGTTAGACACGTGCTGAGGAAATTTTGTGCTATTCAGTTAAGATTATAAAAGTAATATTTAAGGGAATAATTGTAAAAGACACACACACAGCATAGCAGATACTGTGTGGTGTTCGGTAAGCGATTACAGTTGAATATCGTTTACATTTGTAGAAGCGTGTTATTTGTGTTACTGTGAACGTATCTGGACTTTGTGCATACGTGTCTCGGGCAACGTGCGAGATTACGTACGCGACGCAAAAGCGTACACACGTGGCGTATATTACGCAACGTGCGTACGGATACGCCCACTAAACTCAAATCACACGATAGCATTGTTTTAGTGTGGGCGGTCTGGCAGCCACGCGATAATAGCACAAGTTTGTTCAGTTTCCAAAAGTTTTAGTTTAAAGAGAACCTTTTTCTATTGCAAAACCCGGGGATTGAACCACTGCCTGAATGAAAGAAATTTCTGTACAGAAAAAATCAGTGTGCATATGAGTGAATAGGAGTGAGTGTGCAAATAAAGGTATTCTTTTTGTGAACCCAGAAATCGGGATCCCGTCGGAGACCACATCAGGTGAGTGGACACTTGGTGGCGTGGGATTGGCTTGCTCACGTTAACATTGTATAAGGTAAAGGAGCAAGTAGTATTCGCAGACAAAAAGAACTGCGAAGGTTAAAGCGCAGCCCAGGGGGTTGGCGTAGTACCCATATAGGCACAAGTTGAGAAAACGCTCCGGCTGAAGGTTTCGCAGCCTAATCAACCGATTCCATTGGTCGCACGGCGAATAAATAATAGTTATTTATATGAAGTGCGACTGGACCGCACGCTACTGTGTACATTAGTTAGGTCACCTTGATACCCACTAAAATTTACTGTGGGATCATAGACGCTATTTGTACATTTTAACGTGATTTGTGTAGGTTTTTGTTATTTGAAGGGAGTTTCGCTGTTCACTCAGGAAATCTCCAACAACTAATATTTACTGGGAAGGGTAGCATACTCCCACACGCCCCAGTAAATAGAGGTTACAAAAAGATCCCGAGATTGGGTACGACCAGTGGTGGGCACATTGCTGGAATTCGTATTGGCCAATAGGGGCGTGAGTGAGTGAAGGCACTCGTTGAACTTTCACCGTCGCCTTATCTCTGGGAACTTGGTTTGTTTTGTAAGAATTCGCTGAGACAGCAATATCTGCAAACGATGGGGGCCAGTTGCTCAAGTAAGGGACGACCAACAAGGGCTCACGTTGGTATTTGTTGGCCCAAAGGTTCAGCACGGTATATAATGTGTGAGAAATACGGATCACACACACAGGTATTATGCAAAGAATGGGAACGAATGACTGAGGATGATGGAGAACAGTTCCCCAGGGTGGGCAGTTTGAATCCTGAGGTATTGCAAAATCTAAGAAAAAGGATAGGTCTAATAAAATCTGCAAAACAGAGGATTAGACATTATGATTGTTTACAGTTATGGCAACAGGAGAGTGAAATACAACAGGAATTAGCTCAAAAAGCAAATTCAAATCCTGGTAGAAGTCTGATAGCAACGGCACCACCACCGTATATAGTAGGGGAAAAAGTGGCTACAGAGAATGGCATACGGGTGTACGAAAAGAGTGCACTTAACAAATATAGTAGTGATAAGAGTAAAATGAATGTTAATGCAAATGTTGATGCTAATGCTAACCCGTGCAAGTTGTATCCCATTTTAAACTTCCCTCAGGAATGCGACCAGGAGGATGAGCCCACTACGATTTCAGCTCTCTCTCTAGCGGCCACCATAAACGATACTCCAGTGGGCACGGCCCAACCAGTAAGAGCGGTATCGAAGGCCCATAGTGCAGGGACAGGTGAAGTTGTGTCTACAGGTAAGTACGGCACTGTACAATATGCTGAAACTGTTACACCACACACTGTAGAATCAACCCAGAGTGAGGTAATTGATCTTAATCCTGTTAGAGTGATAGCGGTCCCCAATGGGAAGACCGACGCAAATGGAGTCACACCCATAAGGAATATTGCAATGCATTGTCCTTGGTCCCGGACAGAATTAAGAACAATTTTGTCTGAATTCCCTGATCCCAGAAAAGATCTAGCTGCATGTCAAAGGTTCATTAAGGACCTAGGTAACTCCGCTGAACCCAATAACAAAGATTGGCGGACACTACTGCGGGCATGTCTGCCCTCTAGTATTGACCATGTTAAATTCATTACAGATTGTAAATTGGATGCTGAGGTACCCCTCACTGATGAGTACAATCAAGAAAATGTTAAACAGATCAATCTGCAGTTAGGAGTATATTTCCCAGCCGTTGTAAAATGGAACAAAATTTTCTCCATTAAACAAATGGAAGGAGAAACTGCTTCTGATTATTTCCACCGGGCACTGGAGGAAATGGCTAGATATACTGGGGTCGTAGACATTGAGGCAAATGTACATCATAGAGAGGTAGCGGTGTCCGTATTGATGGACGGTTTAAAGGAAGTATTAAGAAATAGGGTACAAACCACTCAACCTAACTGGAGAGGTATGTCGGTGGCCGCCTTAAGAGAGACTGCTGTCGGGCACGACAGGAACATCACAAGACGCAGGGACTCACAGGGTGATAAGCTGATGGCCATAAGTAGTATCCAAACCCTTACAACAAGGCTGCCTCAGTTTAAATCTCAGACCCCTGGTGGTAAGCCGTATATGGTAAAATGTTACAATTGTAATAGGGAAGGACATTTTGCACGTAACTGCACCAATAGAAACTCACATAATGTATATCGACCCCCTAGACCAGAGCATGACACACAGTATGGCACACGTAGATGGGAGCAGGGACCGCAGAGGAGGAGTGATGAGCCACACGCAGGGGAAACTAGGAGGTACCCACCAAAAAGAGACTGGCAAGTCTCTGATAATTCCCAGTTACCTCCCTCACATATTGTAGCAACCAATGCGCTGCGGGAAGGTCACAATTTACAATAGGGGTGGGGCCACACCTGTAGTTTGCAGCCAGTGAAATTAATTGCGAGCCTTGGAAGTGAACCCGAGGTCACAATTGATGTAGCTGGTAGGTCTCTACCTTTCCTTGTAGACACGGGGCGGCCAAATCAGTGATAAATTCAACAGTGGGTATGAAGACCACGGGTAAGACAATTCCAGCCATGGGAGTAACGGGAGTAGTACAACACTACCCGTTAAGCAAACCAGCAGAGATTACGATAGGGCCTTTGCATACCAAGCATTCCTTTCTGCTGGCTACATCGGCTCCGACTAATCTACTTGGTAGAGATTTACTGTGCAAGATGGGATGTGTCATATATTGTACTCCTGAAGGTGTATTCTTAGACATACCTGAGAATCACGCTCAGGACGTGCAGGATATGTTAGACACCCCACAAAAGTTAATGACGCATACTGCTGTTACACATAGATGTCCGTCCAAGGTAGAGGAAATGATTTCCCAGATAAAGGAATCACTTTGGACCAAGGATGGACAAGACACTGGATTAATGGCAAATGTAGCTCCTGTAGTAGTTCAAGTAAAAGATGGTAGGATAGCTCCAAAAATCCTACAGTATCCTCTGAAGCCAGAGGTGGAGTTAGGAGTTTACCCAGTAATAGAGCGCTTGCTACAACAGGGCATTCTGGTTAGGACGTCCAGCACTGCCAATAGTCCCATCTTCCCTGTTAAAAAGAGTGGGGGGAGGGGTTACAGGCTAGTGCAGGATCTAAGGGGGATCAACAAAATAGTTGAGAGCCAATTTCCCGTAGTGCCAAATCCAGCTGTCATCCTTATGCAAATCCCTCCCACTGCCAAATTTTTCACTGTAATTGACCTCTGCTCCGCTTTCTTCTCGGTACCTCTGCACCCTGACAGCCAATATTTGTTTGCATTTACATATAGAGGAGTACAGTACACCTGGACTCGTTTACCACAAGGTTTCATCGACAGCCCAAGTATTTTCTCGCAGGCTTTGCATGATTGTTTACAATCCTTTCAACCTGAGAGTGGATCAATATTAATACAGTATGTAGACGACTTACTGCTGTGTTCTGATTCACTCGAATCGTCCTTGAGAGATACGAAACAGCTTCTGTTTCATCTTTCTGATACAGGACACAAGGTTTCAAAGGACAAGTTGCAATTATGCCAGACCAAGGTAAAATATTTGGGGCATTGTTTGACACAAGGACTGAGACACCTCACCACTGATAGAGTACAGGCAATTCATGACATGACTCTGCCACAGACTCAGCAACAGATTCGCACATTCCTAGGAATGTGTGGGTACTGTCGTAACTGGATCCCAGGATTTTCCATACTGGCCCTACCTTTGCAGGAGATGGTCTCATCAAACAAACCAGATCGGATCTCGCACACAGACGAGTCTGAGCTGGCATTTGAGAGACTCAAGCAATGCCTAACGCAGGCACCAGCATTAGGTATGCCAGATTATGGGAAACCCTTTGAACTGTACGGTACGGAAAATGCTGGATGTGCGGCAGGTGTCTTAACCCAGAAGCACGGTGATGCCAGCAGGCCGGTAGCCTACTACAGCGCTCAGCTAGACACGGTAGCGCGATCCCTCCACACATGCTTGCGAAGTGTTGCAGCAATAGCATTGCTAGTGAATAAAAGCGAAGATGTAGTGCTAGGACACAACCTCACAATCCATACACCTCATGCAGTGTCAGCATTATTAAATTCTGCCCAAACCAGACACGTCTCATCCGCACGGTTTACAAGGTGGGAATTAGCACTAATGGCCCCTGTAAACATCACCATAAGGAGATACAGCGCACTAAATCCTGCAACGTATCTCCCAGGTGTGCCTGGACAGGCACAAAGGGTGGGAGATGAGAGTGATGGTGAAGGAGGATTTAGTACAGACACTGACTCACATGATTGTATAGAATATTTGACCCAAAATTTCACGGCAAGGCCTGACATCAGTGACAACCCAATGGAAGGTGTAGATTTCACTTTCTACACTGACGGTAGTTGTCACAGACAGACGGACTCGGGAGACTTGTGTACTGGATACGCAGTCGTAGATGACAAAGGTACCATAGAAGCGGAACCCCTGGGCCCACCTCACTCAGCACAAGTTGCTGAGCTGGTCGCCCTAACCAGAGCGTGTGAATTGGCTAAAGGTAAATCAGCCAATATCTACACAGATTCTAGGTACGCCTTTGGAGTCGTTCATGATTTCGGGGCCCTATGGCGCTTTAGAAATTTCATGACGGCAGCTGGCACACCCGTGGCACATGCAACCCACATCAAAAGACTTTTAACAGCAATACAGGAACCTGACAGAGTGGCTGTTATCAAGTGTAAAGCCCACACGTACAGCCAAGAGCCAGTGTCACTTGGTAACAGCCGAGCAGACGAAGCTGCTAAATCAGCAGCCAGTACCCCCATGCAGACAGACACCACTCAACTGATGGTATTTAATACTGTAAACACACAGAAATTGTGTGAAATGCAAAATTTGTGTTCACCACAAGAAAAGGCAGTTTGGAGGTCAAAAGGATATGGCCAGGAGTCCTCAGGACTCTGGACAGATGGACAGGGTAAGCCGGTGGCACCCAGAGCATATCTTCCAAGTCTAGCAGAAGCGGCACACGGGCTGACTCATCTAGGTAAAGAAGGAATGTGTAAGTTGGTAAGAGCCTATTGGTGCGCGCCAGGATTTTCTTCCCATGCGGGTAAAAGAGCGATGACATGTCTCACCTGCTTGAGGAAGAATATCGGAAAGGCAATACCAACAGAGCCATCCCATATCCCTCCTACAGATGGTCCTTTCCAGGTAATACAAATTGATTTCATACAATTACCACCTTGTAGAAATTTAAAGTATGTGTTGGTTTGTATTGATGTGTTTTCAAATTGGGTTGAAGCATTCCCCGCTGCCACAAATACCGCTACGTTTACTGCAAAGAAAATTGTGCAGGAATTTGTGTGCAGGTACGGTATCCCTAGGATAATTGAAAGCGATAGGGGTACCCATTTTACAGGTGAAGTCTTCCAGGTAATGTGTAAATTGATGGGAATTAATAGTAAGCTGCATACTCCGTATCGCCCCCAGGCGAGTGCGAAAGTGGAAAGAGTAAACAGCACTATTAAGAACAAGTTGAGCAAAGTGATGGCTGAAACAGGATTGTTGTGGCCGGAAGCTTTGCCAATTGTATTGTACAGCATCAGAACCACTCCCAGGTCCCCTCTTAATCTGTAACCCATTGAAATTCTTTTTGGTCGACAACCCCATGTAATGATTGACCCCCAGGATGATTTGAAATGTAACAATGAAGTAACTGTAAAGTATCTGGTTAAGATGAGTAAGCAGTTAAAGAATCAAAATGACAACCTAAAGCTAGTGATTCCTGATCTGCCAGACAGTAATTGTCATGACATTGAACCTGGGGAGTATGGAATGATTCGCAATTTTCTACGCTCAGGTTGCCTTATTGACAGATGGGAAGGACCATATCAAGTCTTACTGACCAGCACGACAGCGTTAAAGGTTGCCGAGAGAGAGACTTGGGTCCATTCGTCTCACTGTAAGAAGGTCACTGACCCAGAGAGGTCCCGTGACAAAGAACAGACGGTAGAGGAAATTGTATCGTTAGAGTGTCTGTTCCAGGAAGGTTGAAACGGCACCTGAGCGCTAAAAACAATAAGATCGGAGGCGGTTGTCGAGCCAAGATTTCTTTTTCCCTTTTGTTATTTTCTCCAGTTCCCATCTCCCTCCTATTCTCCTCCCCCCTTCTTATTTTTCTCTTTTCCCTCCTCTAAGATGGACTTGCCCCAAGAGACTGCGTTCCGGATTTTCCTGTTGACCCTGTTGTTGACCAGAGCAGTCTGTTTCGGTGAGAGTACCAGAGAGGCCAAAGAGGGATCTGGAATGGGATCTGATGATCAGGATGGAGGCGTAGAATTTCCAGAACAACACAATCACCGAGCAAAGGCGAGTATCAGAAAACGATCTGGTAGCCATGACATTAATAGACATTGTGAAGGATTGTTAGCTGAAGAGAACTGCATCTGTAGAAATTGTAAAAATATAGTTGAGGACGATTGCATCAAGGAATGTCAGTCCAGTTTTAATATCAACATGGACCGGCATCCATTGAGTGACTATCACTCATTGGTGGGTAAAGTATTAAATCAGACAGACTGTTGGGTATGCTCACAAGTACCTCAAGGCCATAGAAAGTCAGGACTAGTGCCATATCCTTTAACGCTAGATGAGGTACTTGAGTTAAAGGGTGGGAGACCGGTGGACAAGAGATTTAATATTTCTAGTCCTCCTAGTTTAAAGCTCCATCAATACCATGTAGATAGGTCCCTAATATGTTTTAACATTTCCAATCCCCGAAAGCCGGGAAATTGGGAAGTGTCATGGAACAACCAAACCATGACATTCTCACACAGAGCCGACAAAATGCCCCTAGATTCAGAACTTATAGGCCAAATAGCCGACAGTGGAAAATATTTCCGGTATAGGTACACTCTAGGAAGTAGGATCATGCGAGTTGGAGAAGTATCACCAGGATACTGTGCACATGTCATACAGCCTGATACGTGTACTAGACAAATGAAAGAGTTAGGGATAGGACTGTTTTCATGGAAGGTTTGTAATATGGTTATGTCATTTTCCATCCCATATGTTCTCCCCGATGATGCATATTTCATATGTGGGAGAAGGGCGTATAAGTGGCTTGCCCCAAACTCAGAGGGATTGTGTTACGTTGGAAAAGTACTGCCTGAAGTAATGACCATTGCCCATAACAAAATGAAAGACATTCACCGCAGTGCCCAAGCTCCTTACACTCACACTCATTACGAA
>NC_086451.1:98654633-98702171 GCF_028390025.1 Pseudophryne corroboree | reverse complement strand
GGGAATCCCGGATCCTGTTCTATTTAGTAGAGCAGCGATGTACCGGTATATCACAGACTGGCTTTGGAGCAGTCCGTATTTACGAACTTGCCACTTGAGTTGGCCGTATTCCATCCTTTCTCCCCTGCTGCACTCTTACACACCCCAAACTCCCGTCTCCCATCTGAGATAAAACATAATATTTTATTTTGGCATACATACCGAGCATGGCAGGCCACTCACACTAAAGCCCAGAGAAAATCTGACACCTCTCTTCACACTACGTTTTGGGGTAACCCATGTTTCCTTCCTGGCCTTGATAACGCACATTTTTTGAGTTGGAGAGAAAAGGGGATCGCAGCTATTAGAGACATATACGACCCAGGAGGCAACGCAGTACTTTCTTTCTCTGATATCCAGATAAAATTTGGTATTTCCCACCGGGAATTTTTTATGTACCTGCAGGCTAGACACTTTGCTCAATCCCAGTCTCACCCAATGATTTCTGAGGCTACCACAGACCCGCTGCGCACCTTAATGGTGCTTACTAAAGATTGTCCTTACCATCTTAGTTACTTCAGAAACACCTTTAGGGTCTCATATAGAGACCGGCTCTGGGATTCCGCGTTGTCTTCATGGGCCAGAGATATCCTCAATATGGGATTGTGCTCTGAATTGTTAGATAACATTTTACCCACTTTTAGGTTCTTACACTCGGCCTCTTTGCAAGAGGTTCACTTGAAGACGCTCCAAAGGGCATATATAGCGCCTAATCAGAGGGCACACATGGTCCCAGACGACACTGGCTGTTGCATCAAATGTACAGCGCAGAGTGCCACCTTGTACCACAATATGTGGTATTGCCGGAAAATATCTAAGTTTTGGTACAAGGTGGTCGCTTATCTCAACACAGTATTTAACTTACGGTTAATAAAACGCCAGAGGGCTTGTTTGCTACTTGATTTTAGGGAGTGGTCTCTTGGGCCTGAAGATAGAGACATTGTTCCGGTACTCTCTGTTATCCTGACAATTGCCAAGAAACAAATTCTTAATAATTGGATCAAACCATCTACCCCTTCTTTGATGGCTGTGAAACACATGACCCTCCGGATTATTTATTTTGAGAGGCGTGCTACTCTTCCTGATATTGAATTGGGGGTCAGGCGGTTTGCCAAGAAGTGGTAGAGGCATATTGATACTCTAGACCCGGATGTACAGTCGATCATCTATAAACTTTTTGAGACCACAACATGGTATCTATATAGACAAATCGATAGGGCCTCTTGACAACCTAGGCCCATGTACTGTTCCTTTGGGACCCCCTGCTGTTTTCTTAGGAAATGCAATTATATTAATTTTAATAACCCATGCTGTATGTTTAGTCTGATGCCATATGGGTACTGAACCTTCTCTTTGGTTAGAATGGCTAACCATGCCTGAATTACTTCTTTAATATTTTTACTTAGGACTTCTTTGGCCGCTACTCATTCATGATATGATTATACTTGTATTGTTTTCCCCATTTGTTCCCCCCCCCCCCCTCCTCCTCCTCCTGTCTGTCTTCTTTACTGACCTCTCGGGTATACTGATGTCCTGTGAATCCTCAGGTAGAATTGTATGCTTAGCCTTAGGTATATGTGATTTCTTATGCTAAGACGCACGTCGGTAATATCTTCATCATTTCCTAGACCTCCTGGTAGGTTAAGATTGTTTATCCTTTACCTCTTACTCAAACCTACAAGTACCGACTATGTATCTGTGATTTCACTGATGTGGCTTAAAAGCACTTTACGATGGATTATTGTAACTATACCTGTTTTTCTCCGGTTTTTGGTATGTCTGTATCATGAAGGTCTTCCCTGTTCTTGTATTTCTATAAAAAATCTAATAAAAATTGTTGAATTAAAAAAAAAAAAAATTGAAACGCATTCAAACATTTCATTATTTATTGCACTAGTGCATATACATGCACAAATAGAAACCGGGGTTGAGCGCAGTGTAAAAATTCCTATTCTTGTACCATATATTTTAACAAGTAGGACCAACTTGTTAAACACCAGCAGCACTCCCCATAACTTAGTGTATCTCTGTGCGCAGTCCACCCACCCCTTTTACCAGTTACTTAGAATTACCAGATCACTAGAATATTAATACCAATCCTTTATAAAATTATTATAATAATTAGTTAGGCACTTGATGTACACCCTTTAATTTGGATAACCACTACAAAAAATGTAAGGCAATAATGACAAAATGTAATTAACATCTTACTAACAATGTCTCTACTTGACTATTTTATTGGATTAAGTACACTAAAACAATTTTCCTAGTAGGATTTTCTTTACCTGTGGCAACTTCCCAAAGATTACCCCTAAACCACAATACCACAAATTCATAATTACCTTTATTTACACTGAGAATAAATCTTAGTCACAATTACACTCATCCCACATTCACATTCAACCCTATCTATCAAATTAAAAGTTATGCTAAACAGTCCTAATAAGTTAAATTAGTAAATATGAGGTAACTGACCCGTTGGTACACTTGTTTCCTTTATGATGGACCCAGGTCTCTTGTTAGCAAATATATTTAGAAATGTGGCTAATTTCCATTCATATTTGTATTGCAATTCTATGAAGCAGTTAATGAGTAAGGTAAAGAAGTCTGTTGACTTGTGATGGTAGTTGGTCTAGACTGATATTATAGGGTGACCATATTATCCATTTTACCTGGGACGCTCATGGATTACACAGGTTATGTGACTGGCTGACTTCAAGCCTTCATTTCAGCTGGTTTTAATCAGCTACAGAACCTGTGTAATCCATGAGCGTCCCAGGTAAATAGGATAATGTGTTTACCCTAGATATTATAAACTGTCACAACTACAGTATGTAGGTATACACAGATGATGAGTCCTTTCTCACAAGTAATTTTATATCAGGATATGGGTTAATGGGTAGGGAGAAACATAAAGGCAGTTTTACTGTATGTACTGTAGAGTTAGAGTAAATTTTATTTCTAGCTGAAGAAATAAATACTATCTCCTAAAAATAGTCTTTTGGAAAGTGGAGTAGCAAGAGAACACTGCTATAAGAACACTGGGCGGACTTCTCAGTCAGGCGCCATCTTTTTTGTTGCGATGGATTGCACCTGAATGAGGAGGGGGCAGCGCTGCTGGGGGGAATGATGGTTGGAAGGTTGGAGGAGATTTTAAACTAGGTGCCTGGGGGAGGGATTCAAAATAATTAGTGGGACAACTAGAGAGCGAAGAATAGTGGGATGGATAAAGTATAATGGGGGTGGAGAGGGGGGGAAGGAGAAAAATAGTCAGCAATGGTAATTTAAGGGAAACCCAGGTTCCTGAGGAAACGCCATCTACAACAAAATATTTAATAATAAATACTAAAGTAGGGGAGACCCTAGGAAATAGCGATCACAATATGATCACATTCGATATCAGCTTCCAAAAACAACAATATAAGGGTTTAACTAAGACTTTTAACTTTAGGAAAGCTAATTTCATATTGCTGAAACAAGCAATGAAGGACATCAATTGGGAAATTGTATTTCATGGTCAGAATACTGCTGAAATGTGGTACGTTTTTCAACTGCGCTCAATAAGTACACTCATTTGTATATTCCCAAAGTCAACAAAAACAGGAGCAGGAAATTCAAACCGATGTGGCTTAATAAGAAGGTCAAGGAACAAATGGATAAAAAAAGGCGTGCTTTCAAAGGATTTAAGTCGGACGGAATGGAGGAATCATTCCAGTTCTACAAGGAATGTAACAAAAAATGCAAAAAAGCAATCAGAGCAGCTAAAATAGAAAACAAAAAACAAATCGCAAAGGAGAGTAAAACAACCTAAAAAAGTTCTTTACGTATATAAGCGGTAAAAGGTTGGATATCTTGATTAATGATGATAGGGAAAAAGCGGATTTATTTAATAAATTCTTTTCATCAGTATTCACAAAAGAGGACAGGTTGACGAGAGTAGAGCATAACATAAACTATAATAATGACCCGTTGCTTGGTACTTGCTTAAACGAGGGAGTAGTCCGGGAGAGACTAAGTAAAATTAAGATAAATAAATATTCTGGGCCGGATGGACTCCACCCCAGGGTTCTTATGGAACTTAACGTAAAGATATCGAGACGTCTATATTTGATTTTCAGCGACTCAGTTAGAACAGGAATGATACCAAAGGACTGGCGTATAGCAGAGGTAGTCCCAATATTTAAAAAGGGTATTAAAACGCACCCCGGGAACTATAGACCGGTAAGTTTGACATCTATAGTTGGGAAATTACTAGAAGGTATATTAAGGGATAGCATACTAGAGTACTTGGATACCTCCAAGGTTATTACTAGGAATCAGCATGGCTTTGTGAAGGACAGGTCATGTCAAACTAACTTAATAAGCTTCTACGAGTAAGTGAGCGATAATATTGATCAGGGTCAAGCAGTGAATGTGATCTTTTTGGACTTCGCTAAGGTCTTTGACAAAGTTCCGCATAGGAGACTAATTCTCAAACTAAGAGAGCTTGGGGTAGGAATCACTATATGTACTTGGGTGAGTAATTGGCTGTTCAATAGGGATCAGCGAGTGGGGATTAATGGGATGCACTCTGAATGGGCTACAGTACTCAGTGGAATACCGCAGGGTTAGGTACTACGGCCATTGCTGTTTAACATATTCATTAATGACCTAGGAGAGGGACTGGAAAGCACAGTGTAAATTTTCGCAGATGATACTAAACTATGTAGAGTAATTAATTCAGACAAGGATGTTGAGTCTCTACAGAATGAGTTATCTAGACTTGAGGTCTGGGTGGATAAATGGAGAATGAGGTTCAATATAGACAAATGTAAAGTTATGCACTTTGGGACTAAGAACAATCAGGCAGCCTTTAAACTAAATGGGGAAAATGTAGGGATAACAGTAGTTGAAAAAAATTTGAGAGTGCTCATCGATAATAAACTTGGCAGCAGTACGCAATGTCAAAATGCAGTAAAAAAAGCTAATAAGGTGTTAGCATGCATAAAAGGGGGTATGGAGACAAGTGATGAGAGTGTAATCCGGCCACTGTATAAATCATTGGTGCGGCCACACCTGGAATATTGTGTATAGTTCTGGGCACCTCACTATAAAAAAAGATATCTTGGAACTCACAAGGGTTCAGAGTCGAGCCACTAAATTGGTTAAGGGGTTAGGGGCACTGGATTATGAGGAAAGACTTAAAAGGTTAGATATGTTCACACTGGAAAAGAGGCGACTGAGAGGGGACATTATTAATATTTATAAATACATTAAGGTACAATACAAGGATTTATCAAACAAAATTCCATACTCAACGGAGAAAAGGGTTCTTCACAGTAAGAACAGTAAGGATTTGGAATTCTCTGCCAGAGAAGGTAGTAATGGTGGACTCAATCAATGAGTTTAAACATGGATTAGATAAATTCCTAGCGAAAAAAAATATCCAGGGATACAGCATTTAATTAATATAAAAATTATAATACAGGTTGAACTCGATGGACATTTGTCTTTTTTCAACCTCAACAACTATGTAACTATGTCAGAGAAAGGTTAGGAGAGATAGGATTGGAGTAAAAACAGAATATACCAAGAGATTGGGTAGGAGAGATATGATAACAATCACAGTGTTGCAAGAGGAAAGATAAGAGTACGAAACTAGGCTGGAGTTGAACAGCTGGATTTTTAGAGTTTGGTGGGGCCTGTATCACTAACTGTAGTGTGTCTTTAACAATCCAATTAAATATTTAAAGAGCCTGAGGAAGAGTAGTACAAATGCTACTTAATAGTCAGGCCTGGTTCAAAGGGAAGCAGGGTAGATGGAGATGGCCAGGTGGAGTGGAAGAATAGCATGGAGGTGTTGGTTCTTGGTGGTAGTGTAAGGGCGCCGACACAATGTAATGCCTGCGGCCGTGCAGGTGTACCGCCCCTTACCTCAAGATGGTTTCCTCGTTCCCAGACCGCTCCTTTTCTGTTTGTCCGCCGAAATTCTTCCTCGGGACCTTACACGGGGACTCGACCTGGAGGACCGACGGCTGGAGAGGAAAAAGAGACACTATCACCGTGTGCCCACCCCTTCCACGATGGGAAAGAGTGGCACACCGGGGTGGCCGCGACGTTCACCGGTTAGATGAATGTCATCACTGGCCCGCGGGCCTCAGCCACCCAAACGTCACCTATTCGGCACTTGCGCACCTAGGTGAAAACGAGCCCGCTAGGCCTAGCGGGGTCTCGCAACTGGCGCCCAACGCGGACCAAGACACACACCCACAGAGTATACTCACACTAGTACTCGTCAGCTTGCTTGCCGAATCGCTGCTCCTGGAGAGAGAATGACAGCAGCCTCCCTACGAACTAACAAATGGCAAACAACGGAACTGAGCCAATTTACTATGAACTCTGAACAGTACAACTTGGGTTAGCTACTTCACCTAACTCCAGCAAACAGTACAAGCGAATACGGTATGACAAAAGAACAAAATGAGAGTTACCTCTGTAGTCGGGTCCGATGAAGAACGCGTCACTTCGCGCCTGGAAGACAATTGCTGTTACCACCTAATTCCCTGCGGGGGCCACCGCCCACTCCAGAATCACGGGATGGACCGTGGGAGGCCGGACAGTCTCTCCGCGGTTATCCGGATTCCCAAAGTGGTGACGGCACGCCAACCCGGGGCTGCAGATCCCTACAACACAGCTCGCCCACGGCGAGTATTGCCCGTCGGGCCTAATGCCCGCCTATCTGGATTCACCGGCCTAAGGCCTGACTGTCTAGTGGGATAGTCTTGGCCTAATGCCAAGACTACTTTTATAGTGTGTGGCCCTTCCCTCTGATCGCTGTCACAGGCCTAGTGCCTGACTGCCCCCTCAGGCCTAGTGCCTGCCTATTGTGAGCCTTTAACAATCCTATTGCTGCCACAGGCCTAGTGCCTGACTACCCCCTCAGGCCTAGTGCCTGCCTAGTATGGGATTTTAGCAACTCTGGCCTAACGACAGGATTACTTCATGGATGTTGGGGCCCCTTCTCCTATCTACTGCTCGGGCCTATTGCCCGTCCACACCCACAGGCCTAATGCCTGACTCCCTGGTGGTCTAGGGGGATTCGGAGACTCGGCACAAGGCCGCTTACCGGACCGTGGGGAGAGGCTGCAGTGGGGAGCTTCGTCAGCTCTTTTGCTACCCACACACTGCAGCAATCTCCACCGGACCTCCGCGCTGGATCCCGGGCTCCTTCTCTTCTCCAGCCGCAGCTCCTTCTTCTTCCCGGCCGCCGCCGCCTCTTCTTCCCGGCTGCTGCTCCTTTTTTCTTCTGGAGCTCTTCACCGCTCCGTGTCCGGCGCCCGACTGACCGCTCCCGCTCCGCAGCGTCTGTTATATGACGCTGGGAGGGGGCGGCGCTATGACGAGACGAGCCCTGATTGGCTCGTCGTGGCCCATTCTGATTGGCTGACGGGGCGCGAGCCCCGATAGGCTCCCGCCCGGCGCCAAATTCAAATAGTCGCGACGCGATTGGAGGGGCTTGAATCCCAGCGGATGCAAGCCCCTCCACGCCGGAAACTCGCCGCGACACCGCTTCCAGTCGCGCGCTGCCGCTGCCTGTCCGGGGAAGATGGAGGTGAGAGACCTCCCTCGTTCCCCCAGCCTGGTGTCCCCTCACACTAGCCCTAAAGTTAATTGGAGACTAGAGAAACAGTGGCTTAAGACAGGGGCATAGCCAGAACTTTGTGGACCCCAGCGCAAAAATTTGAAGAGACACCAATCTGCATAGTTGTCAATTTTATGCCTCATAATAGAGCCATAGTTCTGTTTCTGAACCATAACAGTGCCTTAGTTAATGTTATACCACATAGTAGTGACAGATGTAATGTGCAGATAGATTTAGATTGGGAGGAGGGGTTATATTTTCTCTCTGCATGGTAAATACTGGCTGCTTTATTTTTACACCACAATTTAGATTTCATACCTCACCCAAATCTAAATCTCACTGCACATGTTACATCTGCCCCACCTGCAGTGTAAAATGGTTTTGCCCAGTTGCTTGATAATTTGCTTTGGGCTGGGATTGAAATGCCGGTGTTTTAGGATGCCAGTGGTCAAAATACTGACCGCGGCATCTCGATGTGCAGAATTCCGACAATGGAAGGTAAGTATACTTACCTTCCCCCAATGCCCACTTAACTTTAACCCTCCTTCCTTGTCTAAACCTAACCCCCACGGCTCGCAGCCTAACCCTCTCCCCCTCAAACAACCCCCCTGTCAGTCTGGTTGGCTGGCGCTCATTTGGGATTGTGACTCTATTTGGGATGTTTGTGTCGGCATTCAGAATAGTGTCGGGATTCCAGCGTCAGTATTACTGTATGACTGCCTGGATCCCAACCGACTATATTTTGACCAGATCCTTTTGCTTTACTTACAAAAAAGAATGAGGCCCTATGTCACATTGTAAGGCTGCCATTACACATTATGCAACACAGTACCCCCAATTCACATTATGGCATACAGTGTCCCCAATTCATATTATGCTACATTACCAGAGGTTAACTTGAGCCGGAACAGGGCAGAACTGCATTCCGCCAGTTCCATTTGGAGATGGAACGCAGTTCCGCCTCCTCCGGCTCACCTAACCTAGGTAAATGCCGGGCACCCGCTGAGACTGTGTTACAAGCAGGCGCCGGCTCTTTCCCCCTAAGTGGCAGTTGAAAACCGGAGTTTACTCCTGAGTTCCGACTTCCGGCTCAGGCAGTGTGCGGCTGGGCAGCACTATGGGAGAGACGTCATGACATATCTACTGGTGACATAACTACAGGGGGCATAACTATGGGGGGCATTACTACTGGGAGCAATACTAATGAGAGCATTGCATAGGGGGCACATAATGAGGGGCGTCACTCCTGGGGACATAAGGGGCACTGAATAAGGGGCACCAATACTATGGGCTCTACATAAGGAGCACTACAACTGTGGGCACTACCACTACAGTGGGTATTGCATAAGTGGCACTACTGCTGTAGGCATTATGTGTATTTGGGGTGCTACTACTGTGGGGGCTTTGTGTATAAGGGGCACTAATGTGCCTCATAACATAAATAATGGTGGTGTAATGTGAATAAGATTGTGCTATTGTGTGGCGTAATTTTGCCCCGTGCTGGCAATCCCTTTGTTTCACAAGCATGGGGGGGGGGGGCACTTTAAGAACTGCACATTACAATGCTGCCCCCAGTGCATATTATGCTACACTATAGTGTCTCCTCTTCATATTGTGCTACTTTACAGTGCCCCAGTTCATATTACAGTATATAACGGGCAGATCCAGGGGCGTAACTAGATGGTATACGTTTAATTTTCCGGCTGTTGGGATCCTGGCGGTCAGGATACTGATGCCAGAATCCCGACAGCTGGCAATGCCGGAATACCATTGCTACAGGATTAGTCCCACTCATGGGTGTTCATGACACCCACAGAATGGGAATAGAACCTGTGGCGAGTGCAGCGAGCCACCGAGCCTGCAGTGTTGTTCGCGCAGCGAGTCTGCAAGGTGACTTTTTATGCTTGCCCAGCTGCCGACATACTGGTGGCCAGGATGCCGCTGTTGGTATATTGACGGCCGGCATCCCGGCCACCGGTAAATCATACTGAACCCAACTACATATATTGCAGACCACAAGGCAAAAGTTTGTAAGGGCCCCTATGTCACCAAATGGTGACATGTAACTTTGACAGGAAAGGTGGGCTCCGTCACACTAAACTAAATGCTGCTATCACGCTCCATTTGGAGGGTCCGTATAGGGTTGAGTGTGGGCTCCGTCACACTCCATGCAGCTGCTCAGGGGCAAAGATGGAGGTATTGGCACCATCAGCTCTCCCGCATACGGCCGCGCACAGCCGCACCTATTTAGAGCCAACACAAACTGTAAAGTTACATTGTGCTCCATCAGTATACACCTGCATTGTGCTGATTATTGCAGCTGTCACCTCACCTAGTTAGAGACAAATAAACTGTACAATCCAATATGCTCCATCAGTATACACCTGCATTGTGCTGATTATTGCAGCCTTTGCCATACCTATATAGACACTAAATAGGTGTGGGGATGGCTGCAAAAAATCAGCACAATGCATACTGATGGAGCATATTGGACTGTACAGTTTATTTGTCTCTAACTAGGTGAGGTGATAGCTGCAATAATCAGCACAATGAGGTTGTGGCACAGCCACGTTATGCTCTATCATAATACATAATACACCTGTATTGTGCTGACTGCCACTACACACACACAGAAGCCTTTTAAAAAGATTACTGCTGGCACCTGTAAGACTCACTACCCGTTTGCACGGTTCGGATGGTGTGGGGGGCGGGCACACTACAAGCGGCTACTCAGGGGCATGGAGGAGGTAACTGCACCACCAGCTCTCCCGCGTACGTTGTGAACAGCCGCGGCGGCCACGCATGGCTGCGCACAGTGGCGTGCAGCCGCGCACAGCCGCGTACAACAGCTCCCTGCCGCCTCCCACTCCCCGAGTACCAATGCATCAGATTAATGTCAGTATTGGCGGCTGGACGGCTGGATTCTGCCCATGAGCTACTCCAATTACAGCGGTGAGCTACCCGTCGCTCACGAGCGACGGGTTGGCGACCGCTGATCTATACTCTTCTCATCCTCTTACTCTATTACCTCTCCTCTTGATCCTATACCCTCACAAATCAGTAAAGCACAGTCTCCTGTGCTGATTTCAATCTTAACTAAAATATATAATCGCTCTTTCTCTCTCTCTCTCTCTCTCTCTCTCTCTCTCTCTCTGGGCCAGATGTACTAAGCCTTGAAAAGTGATAAATTGCACTGTAAAGTACCAATCAAACAGCTCCTCACTGCCATGTCGCAGGCTGGGTTTGAAAAATGACAGTTGGTTGGTACTTTATCACTGTGAAATTTATCACATTCAAGGCTTAGTACATCTGTCCCCCTCTCTCTCTCTCTATTGATATCTTTCCATCACTGTTCAAGCATTCAGTGGTTGCTCCCATTCTGAAAAAAACTCCTAACGATTATTATATTCTAGAAGGTGCTAGATAAATGAGAAGTAGATTCTGATTGGTTGCTATCGGCAACATCCCATCTTACATAGAACTCCCATCTTTTTTTTTTTATTCAAGTAAATTTTTTTATTGAAAATTTTTTTTTTCCCTTTGGTTACATAAGTGTGGTAAAGAGAGAAAAGCAGTAAAGAAAAGAAAAGGAAGAAGGCAACAATTCAAAACATACAATTTACAATACAATGCATTATGCTGATCAATAGGTATTACATTGATTTACATTGTAAATTAAAACATAAGGCTTGTGGTGCTTGAAATGAGAGGGTTGTGCTCGGAGCGCTCGGTCCAGCCATTAAGACATTGTCGTCGCTACTTGCTTAGTATACGTGAGTAAAGGGGAGGTCACAATTACAAGTATAGGGTTGTGTGTGTCCACAATCTCTGCCTATCACCGGGCTACGTCAATTCCGCACTCGGCCGCACCAGAGTCCATCTGTCCCACTTACGGTGAAACTTGGACACAGAGTTGCGGGATAAGTACATTAGCCTTTCATGCCCTATGACCAAGGTTACCAGGGCTCTCCACTCCGATACTCTGGGAGGGGTCTCTGCAAACCAGGAGCGTGCAATGATGACCTTGGCAAGCGTGATCAGACACAGGACATACTGATATGTGAGCAATGAATGGGTTTCTTCCAGGTCCACCCCGAAGAGGCAGGTTCTGGGATTAATTTGGGGAAGAGATGGGTCAGTAGTTAATATGTCAGACCAAACCCAAGTCCAAAATTCATAGACTTTCGGACAATTCCATAACAGATGCCAAAAACCAGCATCTGCCATCCGACATTTGGGGCATAAAGTGTCAGGTCTTAAACCAGCTCGTTGGAGAAGTAGAGGGGTTCGATAAACCCTGTGTAGGATAAAGAGATGCACCTGTTGATATCTAATGCAAGGAGTGGTAGACCTGGCGGAACCCAGTATTTGTAGCCATTGTTCGTCTGACAGGGGGCCTATATCATCTTCCCAGCTCAGCCTAAGCGGATCTAAAGAGGCAGGTAGGGTTCTATTGTTTAGTGAGGCATATATTGTTGAAATTTTACCTGTGGAGGGTAAGCGTTGCAGCATAAGTTTAACTGGAGAAGGGGAGATGGAAGGGGCCGTTTTGAACTGGGTCTGTATGGCGTGTCTTAGTTGGAAGTATCTAAATAGGGCTGTGTTTGGGAGCTCGAATTCAGCCTGCAGTTGCGCAAATGATTTAAGATAACCATCCACATATAATTGCCCCAGGGAGGTCACCCCACTTCTTATCCAAATATTGTCTGTTGACAGCTTCTGAAGTTCCATATACGAACTATTAAACCATAAGGGTGAATCTGTTTCTAGGTCGGCCCAGTCATAGAGGTTGTGTACTTGTTTCCAGACCAACAGAGCCTGTCGCAGGATAGGAGGAAGACCCGTCACTGACATTCCCGAAAGCAAGAAAAGGAGGGGGGTGAAGGAGGGTCCAACCCAGTCCGTCAAATATCCCTGTAGGGTCGAGCCACCCACTCCTGTGATCCAGCCGGAGAGGTGCACCAGCTGTGCTGCCAGATAATACAGCCTGAGATTAGGCAGGCTCGCCCCCCCAGTGAGTTTGGTCCTACAAAGTTTTTTTATAGCTATCCTCGCCGGTTTATGACCCCAGATAAAGGAAGATATGAGACTGTCAATGTTAGCAAATATTTTTTTAGGGAGGTAGATGGGGGAGTGTTGCAGGACATATAGGTACTTAGGCTGGATGGACATCTTAAAGAGATTGATGCGTCCCAATACTGTCAGTGGTAGTGCCTTCCATGTGTGGATCTTACTTTTAAAAAGGGCTGTGATAGGGTCTATGTTCCACTTGGCATATTCTGATGCTGGCCCCGTGACCCAAACACCCAAGTACTTAAATTTCAGAGTCCATTGCAGTGAGTGTGATGTGCATATCCCCTCCGGGATATGTCCTGAAATGGGAAAAATAAAGGACTTGTCCCAGTTTATACATAAGCCGGAGTATTCCCCAAATTCATTAATTGTGTGAAGCATAGCCCGGAGTGAGGCATCTGGGTCCCTAAGGAACAGCAACATATCGTCGGCATACAGTGAAATCTTATCCACCGTGGAGCCGGCTGCCAGTCCCTGAATATCCGGGTTGTCCCTTATCATACAAGCCAGTGGTTCTATAGCCAATGCAAACAGGGCCGGGGACAACGGGCAACCCTGTCGTGTGCCCCTGGCCAAAGAGAATGAGGACGAGGTATACCCATTAACAGAGACACGGGCTGCTGGAGAGGAGTACAGTAATCGAACCCACCCGATGAACACAGGGCCCAAGCCAAACCCGTGTAATACCTGCCAAAGGTAGGACCACTCAACCGAGTCGAAGGCCTTGGCGGCGTCGAGAGACACCACCACTGCCCCCGAACCCAGCAAGCCATCCCCCTGCAGGTGATAGAACAGCTTCCGCAGGTTTTGCATAGTGGACCTTCCCGGCATGAAGCCCGTCTGGTCCTGATGTATAATAGACCCGATGACCGCGTTAAGACGGATGGCAAGCATCTTTGCAAGAATTTTAACATCTGTGGACAGTAGTGAAATAGGGCGGTAGGATTCGGGAGCCCTGGGGTCCTTCCCCGGTTTGGGCAGCACTATAATAGTGGCTTCAGACATGGACGGGGGGAGTTCACCAATTTCAAACAAGGTATTAAATAAATCTAATAAATAAGGACTGAAGTGGGAGTTAAATTTTTTATATATCTCCACTGGGAGGCCATCCCCACCAGGTGCCTTGGAAGAAGGGAGTGACGACACAGCGCACTCCACCTCCTCCAGGGTGAAAGGAGCCTCAAGTGCTTCAAGCGCCTCCCGCGATAAATTGGGCAAATTCACCCGCGAGAGGTAGGAGTGCAGTTGCTCGTCGGTGTGGGAGACTCCTGACGAGTATAGTTTGGAATAAAAATGTTTAAATACCCCTGCTATGTCTTTCCCCGAGTAGCAGAGACTGCCCTCCCCATCGGCAATACACTGAACAGTGCGAGAATGGGTTTCATCCCTGGCCAGGAAAGCCAGGTAACTGCCCCCCAGCTCTGCCTGAAAGTACTGCCTGTGACTGGAGAACAGCAGCCTACGCTTGGATTTATCAAAGAGGTAATCGGCCCACTCTCCCTGTGCGTGCAGCCACGCCTCCCGATCCGACCGGGAATGTGATTCTATATATACAGATTCCAAATCACGGCAGGCCTGTTCAAGTCTCGCTTCCTCCCTCCTGTTAAACGACTTGATGCCGGCTATTCTTTTAATAAAGGTACCTCTAATATATGCTTTGTATGCATCATGTCGGACAGTGGGGGAGGAGTCTGGGGGGTTGCAATCAAGGAAGACTTTCCAGTCCGAGAGAAGGTCGGAGCCCTCTCCCATTAAATTCAACCAAAATGGGTGCAGTTTCCACTGACTGCTGCCCCTATCGTGCGTCATAGACAGCTTTAGTAAAACCGGTGAGTGGTCCGATATACCCCTGGACAAATATGTTAGTTCAGAAATTCTAGGCGATAATGACGGGGAAATAAGGCACAAGTCTATCCGTGACAGTGTGTTATGGGTAGCGGAGTGACAGGAATAGTGCGCTATAGTAGGGTTTCGCACTCTCCAGATATCCATCCAGCCAAGCTCAGCAACAATTCTTGCAAAAGGGGTCGGGGCAGGGGGGAGGGAGGTGGAGTCGCGAGACTCCCGCCAGCGGTCTATAGACAAGTCCATGACGTTGTTGAAGTCACCCACACTAATAACCGGTGTGTCAGGGGATTGGGCTATAAAGTCAGCTGCCTTACTTAGAACTTCACTGTTATAGGGGGGGGGGTGTATATAGCCATGATATGATACAGTGCATGATGTATGACAGCACGTAAAAACACATAACGACCCTGAGGGTCAACGCTGCTATGCTCCAGGTGAAAGTTTACCGATTTTTTAACCAATATCGATACCCCTCTGGCACTGGAGGAGAACGTGGAGTGGTAGGCCCACCCAACCCATGGTCTCTTAATGGCCATGACTTTACTACCATACAGATGAGTCTCAGAGAGGCATGCTATGTCAACTCTGTACTTTTGAAGTTGTTTCAGGACAAGTGAGCGTTTAATTTTATCATTTAAACCACGGACATTCCATCCCATCAGTCTAATCGTGTCCCTCCCCGTGGCGTCTGTATTAGATCCCATATCGTAGAGCGCCGTACATGGGCACAAGGAGATAAGTCATGGGAGACGGAAGGAGCATAGTGTGTGAGGTAGGGTACCCAATGAATCGTGTCATAATAAAACCATACTCCCTAACTTGGAAAACCCGATTAGGACTGAAAGGCCGAGGCCGAGCACACTCCAAATGTGACATCTGAAATACCATACATTTCCATAGCGTTAGAGCACCATGATCAGTTGCAGAGAGAAAAAAAAGGGAGGAAAAAATAAAGAAAAGGAAAGTAACAACAACAATAAAACATCCCATCCCGCACCCACCCTGTATGACCAATAAGCAACCTAGTGTCATACCTATACCCTAACAAAACTAAATTAAACTAGCTGGGTACAGAACAAACCAGCTGGGAGAACAGAACTGTGGGACTAGATCCCTAAGCTATCTACAGCAGGGAACTCCCGCATATAGAGCTTAGCAGGTGTAGTGGCCCGATGCTAAAAAAAAGGAAAAAAACCCCAGAGAAGTAAGTGACATGCATCAGCCCATAGGGGTAGAGACAATAGAAACCATACGGTTTACGCTATAATAATTACCCACGCCAACTACATATGACCAATACGAGTTCATTCAGGAGCTGGAGGTCTGTGTTCCAGCCAGGATTCCACATCTTTCGGGTTTGAGAAAAAGTGCGTGGCGTCGTTGTATATAACCCTCAGACGAGCCGGAAACAACATCGAGTATTGGATATTCCGATCCCGGAGTTTGCGTTTGACAAGAGAGAATTGGGCACGGGATTTCTGGACTTCAATGGCAAAGTCTGGGAAAATTGAGATCGTGTGGTTGTCGAACATCAGCGGGCCCTGGAGACGAGCCAGACGAAGTATAGTGTCTCTGTCTTTAAAGTGAAGAAGACGAGCAATGAACGTTCGAGCAGGAGCGCCTGGTGGAGGAGGACGAGACGGAAGACGGTGTGCTCGTTCTACCGCAAATTGTGGGCTGAAGGCTTCACGTGTAAACATCTTAATCAGCCAGTCTTCAAAGAATTTCTCCGGGGCTGTTCCCTCTGCCCTCTCAGGTAGCCCAACCAGGCGGACATTGTTCCGGCGGAGTCTGCCTTCTATATCGGATAGCTTAGCGTGAGCCGATGATAGTTGTGTAGAAAGATCGTCCATCTTAGTTTTAAGTGGATAGGTGGTGTCCTCCAGGTCCGAAATGCGGTGCTCAGTCTCACTCACTCTTTCACAAATCTTTTGGAGATCCTGACGGAGTAGAGAAACATCTATCTGGACACGTTCAATTTTATCAGAGACTCGTTGCTCTGAGGCAGCAATAGCCTGTATTATTTGCTGCGTGGAGTGCGTCGAGTCGTTTAAGGCTGGGTCCTCGCCTTCAGAGCGCGGAGACTGAGGGTTACGAGCCGCGTTGGAAGTGGATTGGGAGGAGGAGGATTCCCTCGCATATTTTTGTAGTTTCGCGGCTGCACCTGTCTTCCCCATTGTAATGTCCAGTATATTGCACAGGAGGTTTGTAGAGTAGGGTTACAAGTGTGGAGGAATATGGAAATTGAGCCGTAGCAGCACACTCTCAAGTGGCCCAGACACAGGATCAATGTGATGATCACAGCTTTCACGTGCAGCGGGTAGGGGGGTCAGGGAGGTCGGTGTTTTTATATAGAGATGTCAACACGTTGTATTTAGGCAGAGATATAGAGGCGTAAGCGTGTGCAAGTTGGGGTGTAGTGCCCTGTATTGTTCCCAGTATGTGCACTAACCAGGCAAGGAATTAGTGCAGGAATGGGCAGGTAGATACATGCATAGAAATGTGGATGTCGGAATGGTATTTCCTATCTATCTTCCAGAGGGGAGTATTGTCCAGGTAGGAGAATATTGCAGGGGGCACTGTAGGGAAGGTGTATTTACCGTGAGCCACAGGAGCTGATGATCTGCCGCTTAGCCTGCAGTGTTCTCCTGCGGTGGCTTGTGGAGTGCAGGCCGCGCCGTGTCTCCCCGCAGCGGTGAAGAAGGCCTCTCTCCAAGGTGCAGCACGTGGGACGCAGCCCGGAGTCAGCGTCGGCCCCGGAGAGTGCCGACCCGGAAGCGCCGCGGACTCTTTGCGTCAGGAGAGCGAAAAGCGGAGGGACAGCCGTAGGACGTCCAGGCACCGTGGCGGCAAACAGGAGGTACTCGGCCGGGGAGCGGAGGGCAGAGTGTCAGGCAGGTGTCTCGCCCCACGCTGGCAAGATGGCCGCCGCAAGCAGCTCTGAGACAGCACCCGCAGTATCCTCCGCCAAACGGCTGTTATATTGGTCCGAGGGGACCGGCAGGTAGTTCCAGCGATGCACCAGCAGTTAGGGCTGAAGTAGAGTCACTTTTTATGTAGATAGCATCGGGCTAAAACGGATTAATGTAGGAGTTTGTGCGGGAGCTTAAAAGCTATGCTCTTACTCCATGCTGTGCCAAGCCACGCCCCATAGAACTCCCATCTTAGTAAATTGACCCTTCTCTCTCTCAAACTGTTGTTTTATTTCTCAGCTCCCTTGCCCCATCCAAGCTACTTGAGAGACTTACCTACACTTGCCTCACACACCTTCTTAACTCATACAATTTATTGGACCCTCTTCGGTCAGGCTTGTGTTCCCAACACTCCACAGAGACTGCACTGACTAAGGTAGGGAATGATCTGGTCATTGCTAAGTCTAAAGGCCATTACTCACTCCTTAAACATAGAAACATAGAATTTGACGCAGATAAGAACCACTTGGCCCATCTAGTCTGCCCCTTTTTTTTTATCCTTTAGGTAATCTCAACCCTTTTTGAACCTTAATTCTTTGTAAGGATATTCATATGCCTATCCCAAGCATGTTTAAATTGCTCTACAGTCTTAGCCTCTACCACCTCTGATGGGAGACTATTCCACTTATCCACTACCCTTTCTGTGAAGTAATTTTTCCTTAAATTTCCCCTGAACCCCCCCCCCCCCTCCAGTTTCAGTGTATGTCCTCGAGTACTAATATTTCTCTTCCTTTGTAGAATGTTTCCCTCCTGAACTTTGTTAAGGCCCTTGATATATTTGAAAGTTTCTATCATGTCCCCCCTTTCCCTTCTCTCCTCCAAACTATACATGTTAAGATTTTTTAGCCTTTCCGGGTACATTTTGTGATGTAGGCCATGCACCATTTTAGTTGCCCTTCTTTGTACACTCTCTAATGTATTTATATCCTTCTGGAGATATGGTCTCCAGAACTGGACACAGTATTCCAGATGGGGCCGCACCAATGACCTATACAGTGGCATTATCACTTCTTTTTTCCTACTACTGATTCCTCTCCCTATGCAACCAAGCATCTGACTTGCCTTTCTCATTGCTTTGTTGCATTGCTTTCCTGCCTTCAAGTCACTTGAAATACTGACTCCTAAAATCCCTTTCCTCCTCAGTAGTTTCCATTATAGTACCCTTGATACTATATTTAGCCTTTGGGTTTTTGAGACCCAAGTGCATGATTTTGCATTATTTAGCATTAAACTGTAGTTGCCACGTTCTTGACCATTTCTCAAACCTACCTAGGTCATCAATCATTTGTTTTACCCCTCCTGGTGTGTCTACCCTGTTGCATATCTTTGTATCATCTGCAAAAAGGCATACCTTCCCTTCAATACCATCTGCAATGTCACCGACAAAGATATTAAAGAGAACTGGACCAAGTACAGATCCCTGGGGTACTCCACTGGTAACATTTCCCTCCATAGATTGCACTCCATTAACTACAACTGTGTTTCCTATCCTGCAACCAGGTTCTTATCCATTTAACTGTTTTATAATCCACCCCCCACGCTTTCAAGTTTATTTAGCAGTCTGCGATGTGGGACAGTGTCAAATGCCTTACTAAAGTCTAGATATGCTACATCTACAGCTCCCCCTTGATCTATTATTTTTGTCACAGAGTCAAAAAAGTCAATAAGATTTGTTTGGCATGATCTACCACCAGTAAATCCATGCTGTTTTGGATCCTGTAAGTGGTTTGATTTAAGATATTCCACAACTCTTTCTTTTAATAGTTTTTCCATTACTTTCCCCACTACTGATGTAAGACTTACTGGTCTGTAGTTACTTGCTTCTTCCTTGCTTCCACTTTTGTGCAGTGGAACTACATTTGCTCTTTTCCAGTCCTCTGGAATAGCACCTGTATTTAGTGACTGGTTAAATAATTCTGTTAACGGTGTAACCAGCACATCTTTTAGCTCTTTGAGTATCCTTGGGTGTATCCCATCTGGTCCCATTAATTTATCCACTTTTAGTTGTGAAAGTTCTGTTAGGACCTTCTCCTCTGTAAATGTACTTTCAACTACCTTATTTTTATGAATGTCCTTGCAACTTAACTGTGGCCCCATCCCTTCTTCTGTAGTAAATACTGAGCAAAAATAATTATTTAGGTCAGGCCTGGCCAACCTGTGGCTCTCCAGATGTAGTGAAACTACACATCCCAGCATGCCCTGCCACAGTTTTAGCATTCCCTAATAGCAAAACTGTGGCAAGGCATGATGGGACTTGTAGTTTCACAACAGCTGGAGAGCCACAGGTTGGCCAGGCCTGATTTAGGTGATCTGCTATTGCCTTGTCACCCTCCACCAAATGCTCACTCTCTGTATTAAGTCTTATTATTCCTCCATTTGATTTTCTCCTTTCACTTATATACTTAAAAAAAGTTTTGCCCCCTTTATCTACTGACTGGGCCATTTTTTCCTCAGCTTCTGCCTTTGCACGTCTGATCACTTTCTTAGCATCCTTCCGTCTGTCAAGATACACCTCTTTGTCATTATTATTTTGAGTCTGTTTGTATTTCCTAAAAGCCATCTTTTTTGCTTTCACACTAGTTGATACTTCTTTTGTGAACCACACTGGCCTCCTTTTCCTGGTGCTTTTCCTAACCCTTTTGATACAAAGATCAGTTGCACTTAGTATTGCACTTTTCAGTTTTCCCACCTCTCCTGCACTCCTTCCAAGTTCCACCAGTCCGCCAATGAATCACTTAAGCATCTCCCCATTTTTGCAAAATCAGCATTTCTAAAATCCAACACCTTTGTTTTTGTGTGACAGGAGTTGGATCCTGTCTTTATACTAAACCATACTGCTTGATGATCACTGGATCCCAGGTGCTCACCCACATATATGTCGGATATCCTGTCACCATTTGTAAGAATTAAATCTAATATTGAATCTTTGCGAGTGGGCTCCATCACCAATTGCTTGAGAGATGCTCCCTGTAAGGAATGTAGAAATTTGCCACTTGTAGCCTATTCTTCTAGATCTCCCTGCTGCTTTTGACACTGTTGACCACTCTTTTCTCATACAAAAACTGCAATCCCTAGGTCTTCAGGACACAGCCCTTTCTTGGTTCAGTTGGAGTACCACAAGGCTCAGTTTTTGGTGCTGTGCTTTTCTCAATCTGTACCACATCTCTTGTCAAACGAATCAGCTCTTTCGGAATTCAGTATCATCTATATGCGGATGAAGCTCAAATGTATCTATCATCCCCGGATTTGTCACCAACTGTATTGGTCCATATCACTTCATATTTCCAAACAGAATTAATTATATTTCCAACAGCCAATAGTAGTTATCAACCTGGTATCTCTATCACTGTTGATAACTCAGCAATCATCCCTACCCCACAAGCTCGCTGCCTAGGTGTCATCCTTGACTCTGAACTGTCCTTTGTTCCCCACATTTAATCTGTCTCAAAATCATGTTACATGCATCTAAAAAAACATATCCAAAATATGACCATATCTTAAACAAGACATTGCAAAAACTCTAATCCATGCTCTCATTATCTCCCGCATTGATTGTTGCAATAGTCTTGTTACGGGTCATAAAAATAATAGACTCTGACCACTACAATACATTATGAATGCAGTTGCGAGGCTAAACTTCCTCGCCAACCATTCATCATCTGCTGATCCACTCAGCCAGTCCCTCCATTGGTTACCAGTATTCTATTGCGTTCAATATAAAATACTTTTACTTACACATAAGGCTATAAACCAAATTATACCAACATACATCTCTTCCCTTATCTCTAAATATCTCGCAATTCGACTCTCCGTTCTGAACAAGATTTGTGACTCTCATCCACACTCATTACTCGCTCCCACTCACAATTACAGGACTTTTTTTTGGAACCGCACACATAGGGGTATATTCAATTGAAATCGAACACTGCCATCTGTTGAAAAGACGGCAGTTTTCGACTTTTAAAGGTCGTTTCCTGATTGGACCTATTCAATATATCCCTAAATTTTTCGACAAGTCGATGAATTCGACTTGTCGAAAAGCACGTGGATCGGCGGAATAGCTGCCGATCCACATGCTTGTGTCGAAAACGGGGCCAAAACCGACAGGTTTTGGCCCCCTTTTCAACCATCTCAGTCCGACATAAAATGATGTCGGACTGAGATGCGGACCCAGAGGAGGAGAGGGGGGGAGCCGCAGGGAGATGGGGGGACAGCCGGCAGGCATACAGGGGATATCAGCGCTACAGTAGCGCTGCAGCTGGATGTCACTCAGCCGCCCGACCTCACGGCAGCTTCCACCCGGCTCCAGCACGCTGCTGGAGCCGGGTGGACACTGCCGTGAGGTCAGGCGGCTGAGTGACATCCTGCTGCAGCGCTACTGTAGCGCTGATCTCCTCCATCTGCCGGCTGCTGTCCCCCGCTGGTCTCCCCGCGGCTCGCCCCCCTTCTCCTCCTCTGCATCCCATCACAATTCGACTTGAAAAAGTCGAATTAAGATGGGATTGAATAGGGGTTGTCGGATCCATTCCGACAAATACATGTTGGAATGGATCTGACTTTAATTGAATATACCCCATAACCAGAGGCGTAACTCTGGGAGGCAACGGAGTCATCTGCCGCCGGGCTCCTGCTCTGAAGGGGGCACCTCTTTTCTCATTCTGTGAAACCATTCAATTAAGTTAATTGATAGCCACCGTTTTCTCTTCAGTGGCCGACATCCTCACTGTTACCTGTACCTTAGAAGTCACACCCTTTTTATTATAGATATACATTTTTCAAGTGTCATACCCAGGATTAGAAAGCACAACCTATTATACTGGAAGCAGACACCTTGCTGATGAAGCTATTTGCTCCTGTATAGGAAACATGAGAATTCTAACTATATGAAGCTACTTCTCTGACATTTACACGTAACTTCATATAGTTAGAATTCTCATTCTTCCTATGCAGGAGCAAATAGCTTTATGAGTAAAGTGTCTGCCGTCAGTGTAACAGGTCATGGCTTCTAATCCTGGTTATGACTGCTGAGAAATGTGTGATTTTAAATAAAAAACAATTAAATGTATATATATATATATATATATATATATATATATACACACATACAGTATATACATTCTTATTTCAGAACACTCTCTCTCTCTCTCTCTCTCTCTGTGTATATATATATATATATATATATATATAAATTTAGGGGGGTAGGGGGCACCAATATTAATCTTGCCTCCGGGCAACTGGGACGAACTTACGCCACTGCCCATAACCCTCATAATCTTTTATACTCAATTACATCCCTTTTATACAGTCCACACACAACCTCACATATTTTCTCTTTCTACACTTTCACATGCTCCTGACCCCAAGCCAACATTGCTGTGTGACTATATCATACAGCGCATTAAGAACCTTTGCAACCTGGCAGAACCATTATGCAATAGGTAGCACCTATCCTTGTGTATCAATGCCTATTTCCCTATAGATTGTAAACTTGCAAGCAGGACCTTCCTACCTCTAGCCCAGGCTTTTTCAACCAGTGTGCAGCGACCATTTGCAAGGTGTGCCGCGGAGCCAGAGCAGCTTCCTGCACCTTCAGAGTGAACTATTGGCCCAGGCTCTTCTTAGAGGATCAGTCGTGCTCCGGCCGTGACCTATGCCTTGAAAATGATGTGATATCATAGGTCACAGCCGCTGCGTCTCACCACCCAAGCCAGCCCACCGGCCTGCATACACATCTTCTAGTTCCCGCCTGCATACACAGCTTTCCTTGCGCACCCACATCCACACCTGCCCGACCGCCCACTGCTCAGTATTCGCAGAACTCTACTATGAACAACCCCCGCCACTGAGGGACAGGGAGGAGGACAGCTGATAATAATATTTGTTATTTTATTTCTCCTGTGGGGAACAATAGGATTTCAATAGGATTTAAATGGGGAAAATAAGAATTTATGGATTTATGGGGGGAACAATGTGAATAATTCATGTGTGGAGCAATAGGATTTATGTGGGGAGCAATGTGATTTTTTTTTTTTTTCTGTGTAGGCCAATGTATGTGTGGATTTTTTTTTTACCGTGAGGGCCAATGTGTGTGTTTTGGTTTTTTTCTGTGGGGAACTGATGGTGTGCCATGGCAATTTTAAAATATTGTTCGGTGTGCCGTGAGTAAAAAAAAGGTTGAAAATCACTGCTCTAGCCTGTTTCCCTATAGATTGTAAGCTAGCGAGCAGATCCTCATACCTCTATATCTGGTTGTTATTACCAAGTTTTGTTCTATTACTGTTGTTCCAATTGTAAAGCACAACGGAATATGCTGAACTGTATAAGAAACTGTCAATAAGTAATAATAATGATATTAATAACTACAGTAGCTTTTAATAACCTGATGAATATTTAGAGCTCTTATTGCTGCATTCTTTATCCTAATGGTTTGGCTTGAAGTATACCAAGCTCTTTGGAATTAGAAAATGAAATCTTGAATTCTGTGCATAGTACCTCTAATTCTGGGTGACATTAGCCGTGTTTCAATGTATAAATAATGAATGACTTTAAACACAAATAGCAAATCTGCAAGTAATAAAATTGCGGAGAAGTAAATGACTGTTGAGTATACGGCGACTCCATTATAATTCTTGCAGCAAACAACACCTATCTGATTCCGTTTCTTTGAGGCAAGTAACCTATTTACCTTTTGTTAGAGTGAGCAGATGAAAGGCTGACAGGTGATTATGATAGCACTGCGGGTCGCCTCTCGGCAGAGGGCTGATCATTGAAAGTGCATTCAAGATAAAACAAAAATGAAAGCTGCTTGGGAAGTTCCTGGGCGTTCTCCACAGCTCCATCTGCAAATAGACCATCATCATCATCTCTGCCAGCGGCTGCCCTAACGCCAGTGGAGAAGGGGTCCCACTGTGCAGGCCCATTAAACTTAACTACCTATAATTAAAACAGCTACGTCTGTCATATTGCTAATGAGACAATATCTGCTGAGTAAACCTTAAATGCAGCAGCTTTCTGGTAAGATCACACTCTAATAGGGTCTGTGCTTCAAAATATGTTTTTAAGAGGGAAAATCTAATTTAATAACATATCAATGTAAAATTACACGTTTATTTCCTACCATTTTATTTCCCTAAGTATTTAAATGTACTTTGTTAGTAACAGCTCTCATATTGATAATTTGAATGGAATACAATGGAACAGTGCCCCCAATGGTGAGATCATGAAAGACATTCTGATTACTTACCTAGAATTTTTTTTTAACAACACATTCAGCTGCTTCATGCTGATACAGAGACTATTTCCAGAACGTTAAAAAGTTGTGATGACTGCAACAGTCAAGAGCAGGTGCGGGAGCTGGTGCAGACCTGAATACACATCTATTTGTGAGGCTGAGTCTGAGTCGTGCACATATAGCGGCTGTAGTTGTAGGTAGCTGCAGAAGCCTGCTTTGAGGTGGGTATACACCTATACAATCGTCCACCTGTCCTTCTGATATCGGGTAAACAGCCGACAATTGTATAGGTGTGTATGCAGTACCAATGCGGGATCATTTGCTGATAACACTGCTGCAACAGTCAGGAGCGGTAGGTCGCATCTTACAGTATATACTGCTAAGCCGACCTCCCAATCCCCGTAGAGGAGCCGCTTACCTGCAGCTGCCGCCACCTCATAGGGGGTAACAGGGGGTCACGCTATATACATACTGGGAGCTTTTAACCCAATCAGCCAAGGATCGGGCATGACTGTGTACCCAGATTTACTTCTTTATATCATTCAGTTTAGTTGCATCACCATGTGCAGCAAAATAAGTTTAACTGGGCTGTAATGGGTGAGCTCATTTAATAAAAAATATATACAAAACATTTTTAGAAATAAACGTCTCAGTATCTGTGAAAGACGCCTAGCGGGAACACTACATGATATGCCCCCTCCCGTTCGTTCCAGCTACACATGATATGCCCACCCAGCAGTGCCAGCTACACATGATATGCCCCCCAGCAGTGACAGCTACACATGATATGCCCCCCAGCAGTGTCAGATACACATGCCCCCACAGTGCCAGATACATATATGCCCCCAGTGCCAGATACATATATGCCCCCACAGTGCCATATACATAAATGCCCCCACAGTGCCATATACATAAATGCCCCCACAGTGCCATATACATAAATGCCCCCACAGTGCCATATACATAAGTGCCCCCATAGTGCGAGATACATAAATGCCCCCACAGTGCCATATACACAAATGCCCCCACAGTGCCAGATGCATAAGTGCCCCCATAGTGCCAGATACATAAATGCCCCCACAGTGCCAGATACATGTATGCCCCCACAGTGCCAGATACATATATGCCCCCACAGTGCCACACACATAAATGTCCCCACAATGCCACATACATAAATGTTCCCACAGTGCCAGATATGCCCCCACAGTACCTGCTGTGCCGGCGATGAGAGAGGGGGAGTGCTGCTGTGGGCGGACTAGGCTGAACTACTCAGTGCGCGCTCTGATGCCAGCGCCGCACAGATCAGTTTAGCATAAGACCGCCTACAGCACTCCCCCTAACAGACAGGAGGCGGGCTGGGACGGATGTAGGCTGGCAGCTGCTGCAGGCTACAGGACAGGGACAGCTCCAGGCTCCAATATGGCGGTTCCACCATGCTGCTCCCATTAAGGGTGGTGCCCTGTGCGGGCGCTCGAGTAGAACATGCCTGGAGCAGGGCCCTGCCTGCAAGTGCCCCAAAGCACCACAGGTTGCCATGGCACAATATTATAGTACAGTATACATGGAGTTCTTGGATATATAGTTATTTACTGCGTACCAAATAATAGCAAAGTATTCCATCTGGTGATTAACAGTAGGAATATCTAATGGCCCATACACACACGGTGAGATTCCAGCTTAGTCACATTTGGATTAATGGGGGAAGACCCTGCTCCTGGTTTCCCTTAAAGTGGATTCATACATATGGACTATCCTGTCATTTTATTAAGATAAGATACTACGCAGGGGGATTACTAACTTCCATTGCACCGCGTTGATTTGATGCCAGTGTGTAATACATTTTTAAAGTATACTTGATTATTTTTATTGTTCTTACCCCCAGCCGGTATATGTACTGTACATTTATTGTTTTAATGAATATATTTATTTCTATAATTGATTAAAAACTTGTGTCTGAAAACTTCACTGATGAGGAATTACTACTTATGGGGTGATGAAAACACGCGCCTGATAGTGTAGCAGATACTGGGAACAGTGAATTGGGTATTAGGCAGCGGTGGCTTCTACCTTTTTGGTAGAGATGTGTGGCGGGCACTTTTCATGTTTTGTGTTTTGGTTTTGGTTCTAATTCCACTTTTGTGTTTTGGTTTTGGCTTGGTTTTGCCAAACACACCCTTTCGTGTTTTGGTTTTGGATCTGGATGATTTTTGAAAAAAACATAAAAACAGCTAAAATCACAGAATTTGGGGGTAATTTTGCTCATATGGTATTATTAACCTCAATAACAATAATTTCCACTCATTTCCAGTCTATTCTGAACACCTCACACCTCACAATATTGTTTTTAGGCCAAAAGGTTGCACCGAGGTTGCTGGATGATTAAGCCAAGCGACACAAGTGGACAACAAAAACACCTGGCCCATCAAGGAGTGGCACTGCAGTGTCAGACAGGAGGGCAGATATTTTTAAAAAAAGGCCCCAAACAGCACATCATGCAAAGAAGAAAAAGAATTGCAATAAGGTAGTTGTATGACTAAGCCAAGCGACACAAACAATTGGCCCATCTAGGCGTGGCACTGCAGTGGCAGACAGGAGGGCAGATATCAAAAAAAGGCCCCAAACAGCACATCATGCAAAGAAGAAAAAGAATTGCAATAAGGTAGTTGTATGACTAAGCCAAGCGACACAAACAATTGGCCCATCTAGGCATGGCACTGCAGTGGCAGACAGGAGGGCAGATATCAAAAAAAGGCCCCTAACAGCACATGATGCAAAGAAGAAAAAAAGGTGCACCGAGGTTGCTGAAGGCCTAAGCTAAGCGACACAACCACCTGGCCCATCTAGTAGTGTCACACAGTGACTGAATGTCGAGAGTGGGCCGCAATTGTTCGGTCCACTGACAGCATTTCCAGCACGCTCCAGTCACTTTTAAAAAATTCTGCAATTGGTGGACTTATACGGCAGTGCCCCAGGACTAATACAGCAGTACCCTTGGACTCATACGGCAGTGTCACACAGGATGGCACTTTTCAAAAACTAGGCCCCAAACAGCACCTCATGCAAAGATGTCGAAGAGGTGCAATGAGGTAGCTGTATAGTCAAGCGACACAAATCATTCCAACTGGAATTATACATCCAAATCACTGGAATTAATTGGCAAGATCACTGTAATTAATAATTATAAATCTCTGAAATTAATTAACAAAATCACTGTAATTATACGTCCAAATCACTAGAATTAAATGACAAGATCACTGTAATTAATAATTATAAATCACTGGAATTAATTGGCAGGATCACTGGAATTACTAATTATAAATCACTGAAATTAATTGGCAAAATCACTGTAATTGTACGTCCAGATCACTGGAATTAAATGGCAAAATCTCGCTATCGCCTGCCTAGTGAAGTGGAATCTAGATGGGATTTGGTACCGGGGACACAATACTAGAGATGAGCGCCTGAAATTTTTCGGGTTTTGTGTTTTGGTTTTGGGTTCGGTTCCGCGGCCGTGTTTTGGGTTCGAACGCGTTTTGGCAAAACCTCACCGAATTTTTTTTGTCGGATTCGGGTGTGTTTTGGATTCGGGTGTTTTTTTCCAAAAACACTAAAAAACAGCTTAAATCATAGAATTTGGGGGTCATTTTGATCCCAAAGTATTATTAACCTCAAAAACCATAATTTACACTCATTTTCAGTCTATTCTGAATACCTCACACCTCACAATATTATTTTTAGTCCTAAAATTTGCACCGAGGTCGCTGTGTGAGTAAGATAAGCGACCCTAGTGGCCGACACAAACACCGGGCCCATCTAGGAGTGGCACTGCAGTGTCACGCAGGATGTCCCTTCCAAAAAACCCTCCCCAAACAGCACATGACGCAAAGAAAAAAAGAGGCGCAATGAGGTAGCTGTGTGAGTAAGATTAGCGACCCTAGTGGCCGACACAAACACCGGGCCCATCTAGGAGTGGCACTGCAGTGTCACGCAGGATGTCCCTTCCAAAAAACCCTCCCCAAACAGCACATGACGCAAAGAAAAAAAGAGGCGCAATGAGGTAGCTGTGTGAGTAAGATTAGCGACCCTAGTGGCCGACACAAACACCGGGCCCATCTAGGAGTGGCACTGCAGTGTCACGCAGGATGTCCCTTCCAAAAAACCCTCCCCAAACAGCACATGACGCAAAGAAAAAAAGAGGCGCAATGAGGTAGCTGTGTGAGTAAGATTAGCGACCCTAGTGGCCGACACAAACACCGGGCCCATCTAGGAGTGGCACTGCAGTGTCACGCAGGATGTCCCTTCCAAAAAACCCTCCCCAAACAGCACATGACGCAAAGAAAAAAAGAGGCGCAATGAGGTAGCTGTGTGAGTAAGATTAGCGACCCTAGTGGCCGACACAAACACCGGGCCCATCTAGGAGTGGCACTGCAGTGTCACGCAGGATGTCCCTTCCAAAAAACCCTCCCCAAACAGCACATGACGCAAAGAAAAAAAGAGGCGCAATGAGGTAGCTGACTGTGTGAGTAAGATTAGCGACCCTAGTGGCCGACACAAACACCGGGCCCATCTAGGAGTGGCACTGCAGTGTCACGCAGGATGTCCCTTCCAAAAAACCCTCCCCAATCAGCACATGATGCAAAGAAAAAGAAAAGAAAAAAGAGGTGCAAGATGGAATTGTCCTTGGGCCCTCCCACCCACCCTTATGTTGTATAAACAAAACAGGACATGCACACTTTAACCAACCCATCATTTCAGTGACAGGGTCTGCCACACGACTGTGACTGATATGACGGGTTGGTTTGGACCCCCCCCAAAAAAGAAGCAATTAATCTCTCCTTGCACAAACTGGCTCTACAGAGGCAAGATGTCCACCTCATCTTCACCCTCCGATATATCACCGTGTACATCCCCCTCCTCACAGATTATCAATTCGTCCCCACTGGAATCCACCATCTCAGCTCCCTGTGTACTTTGTGGAGGCAATTGCTGCTGGTCAATGTCTCCACGGAGGAATTGATTATAATTCATTTTAATGAACATCATCTTCTCCACATTTTCTGGATGTAACCTCATACGCCGATTGCTGACAAGGTGAGCGGCGGCACTAAACACTCTTTCGGAGTACACACTTGTGGGAGGGCAACTTAGGTAGAATAAAGCCAGTTTGTGCAAGGGCCTCCAAATTGCCTCTTTTTCCTGCCAGTATAAGTACGGACTGTGTGACGTGCCTACTTGGATGCGGTCACTCATATAATCCTCCACCATTCTATCAATGTTGAGAGAATCATATGCAGTGACAGTAGACGACATGTCCGTAATCGTTGTCAGGTCCTTCAGTCCGGACCAGATGTCAGCATCAGCAGTCGCTCCAGACTGCCCTGCATCACCGCCAGCGGGTGGGCTCGGAATTCTGAGCCTTTTCCTCGCACCCCCAGTTGCGGGAGAATGTGAAGGAGGAGATGTTGACAGGTCGCGTTCCGCTTGACTTGACAATTTTGTCACCAGCAGGTCTTTCAACCCCAGCAGACCTGTGTCTGCCGGAAAGAGAGATCCAAGGTAGGCTTTAAATCTAGGATCGAGCACGGTGGCCAAAATGTAGTGCTCTGATTTCAACAGATTGACCACCCGTGAATCCTTGTTAAGCGAATTAAGGGCTGCATCCACAAGTCCCACATGCCTAGTGGAATCGCTCCCTTTTAGCTCCTTCTTCAATGCCTCCAGCTTCTTCTGCAAAAGCCTGATGAGGGGAATGACCTGACTCAGGCTGGCAGTGTCTGAACTGACTTCACGTGTGGCAAGTTCAAAGGGCATCAGAACCTTGCACAACGTTGAAATCATTCTCCACTGCACTTGAGACAGGTGCATTCCACCTACTATATCGTGCTCAATTGTATAGGCTTGAATGGCCTTTTGCTGCTCCTCCAACCTCTGAAGCATATAGAGGGTTGAATTCCACCTCGTTACCACTTCTTGCTTCAGATGATGGCAGGGCAGGTTCAGTAGTTTTTGGTGGTGCTCCAGTTTTCTGTACGTGGTGCCTGTACGCCGAAAGTGTCCCGCAATTCTTCTGGCCACCGACAGCATCTCTTGCACGCCCCTGTCGTTTTTTAAAAAATTCTGCACCACCAAATTCAAGGTATGTGCAAAACATGGGACGTGCTGGAATTGGCCCAGATTTAATGCACACACAATATTGCTGGCGTTGTCCGATGCCACAAATCCACAGGAGAGTCCAATTGGGGTAAGCCATTCCGCGATGATCTTCCTCAGTTGCCGTAAGAGGTTTTCAGCTGTGTGCGTATTCTGGAAAGCGGTGATACAAAGCGTAGCCTGCCTAGGAAAGAGTTGGCGTTTGCGAGATGCTGCTACTGGTGCCGCCGCTGCTGTTCTTGCGGCGGGAGTCCATACATCTACCCAGTGGGCTGTCACAGTCATATAGTCCTGACCCTGCCCTGCTCCACTTGTCCACATGTCCGTGGTTAAGTGGACATTGGGTACAGCTGCATTTTTTAGGACACTGGTGACTCTTTTTCTGAGGTCTGTGTACATTTTCGGTATCGCCTGCCTAGAGAAATGGAACCTAGATGGTATTTGGTACCGGGGACACAGTACCTCCAACAAGTCTCTAGTTGGCTCTGCAGTAATGATGGATACCGGAACCACGTTTCTCACCACCCAGGATGCCAAGGCCTCAGTTATCCGCTTTGCAGTAGGATGACTGCTGTGATATTTCATCTTCCTCGCAAAGGACTGTTGAACAGTCAATTGCTTACTGGAAGTAGTACAAGTGGGCTTACGACTTCCCCTCTGGGATGACCATCGACTCCCAGCGGCAACAACAGCAGCGCCAGCAGCAGTAGGCGTTACACGCAAGGATGCATCGGAGGAATCCCAGGCAGGAGAGGACTCGTCAGAATTGCCAGTGACATGGCCTGCAGGACTATTGGCATTCCTGGGGAAGGAGGAAATTGACACTGAGGGAGTTGGTGGGGTGGTTTGCGTGAGCTTGGTTACAAGAGGAAGGGATTTACTGGTCAGTGGACTGCTTCCGCTGTCACCCAAAGTTTTTGAACTTGTCACTGACTTATTATGAATGCGCTGCAGGTGACGTATAAGGGAGGATGTTCCGAGGTGGTTAACGTCCTTACCCCTACTTATTACAGCTTGACAAAGGGAACACACGGCTTGACACCTGTTGTCCGCATTTCTGGTGAAATACCTCCACACCGAAGAGCTGATTTTTTTGGTATTTTCACCTGGCATGTCAACGGCCATATTCCTCCCACGGACAACAGGTGTCTCCCCGGGTGCCTGACTTAAACAAACCACCTCACCATCAGAATCCTCCTGGTCAATTTCCTCCCCAGCGCCAGCAACACCCATATCCTCCTCATCCTGGTGTACTTCAACACTGACATCTTCAATCTGACTATCAGGAACTGGACTGCGGGTGCTCCTTCCAGCACTTGCAGGGGGCGTGCAAATGGTGGAAGGCGCATGCTCTTCACGTCCAGTGTTGGGAAGGTCAGGCATCGCAACCGACACAATTGGACTCTCCTTGTGGATTTGGGATTTCAAAGAACGCACAGTTCTTTGCGGTGCTTTGCCTTTTGCCAGCTTGAGTCTTTTCAGTTTTCTAGCGAGAGGCTGAGTGCTTCCATCCTCATGTGAAGCTGAACCACTAGCCATGAACATAGGCCAGGGCCTCAGCCGTTCCTTGCCACTCCGTGTGGTAAATGGCATATTGGCAAGTTTACGCTTCTCCTCCGACAATTTTATTTTAGGTTTTGGAGTCCTTTTTTTACTGATATTTGGTGTTTTGGTTTTGACATGCTCTGTACTATGCCATTGGGCATCGGCCTTGGCAGACGACGTTGCTGGCATTTCATCGTCTCGGCCATGACTAGTGGCAGCAGCTTCAGCACGAGGTGGAAGTGGATCTTGATCTTTCCCTAATTTTGGAACCTCAACATTTTTGTTCTCCATATTTTAATAGGCACAACTAAAAGGCACCTCAGGTAAACAATGGAGATGGATGGATTGGATACTAGTATACAATTATGGACGGGCTGCCGAGTGCCGACACAGAGGTAGCCACAGCCGTGAACTACCGCACTGTACTGTGTCTGCTGCTAATATATAGACTGGTTGATAAAGAGATAGTATACTCGTAACTAGTATGTATGTATAAAGAAAGAAAAAAAAACCACGGTTAGGTGGTATATACAATTATGGACGGGCTGCCGAGTGCCGACACAGAGGTAGCCACAGCCGTGAACTACCGCACTGTACTGTGTCTGCTGCTAATATAGACTGGTTGATAAAGAGATAGTATACTCGTAACTAGTATGTATGTATAAAGAAAGAAAAAAAAAACACGGTTAGGTGGTATATACAATTATGGACGGGCTGCCGAGTGCCGACACAGAGGTAGCCACAGCCGTGAACTACCGCACTGTACTGTGTCTGCTGCTAATATATAGACTGGTTGATAAAGAGATAGTATACTCGTAACTAGTATGTATGTATAAAGAAAGAAAAAAAAACCACGGTTAGGTGGTATATACAATTATGGACGGGCTGCCGAGTGCCGACACAGAGGTAGCCACAGCCGTGAACTACCGCACTGTACTGTGTCTGCTGCTAATATATAGACTGGTTGATAAAGAGATAGTATACTCGTAACTAGTATGTATGTATAAAGAAAGAAAAAAAAACCACGGTTAGGTGGTATATACAATTATGGACGGGCTGCCGAGTGCCGACACAGAGGTAGCCACAGCCGTGAACTACCGCACTGTACTGTGTCTGCTGCTAATATATAGACTGGTTGATAAAGAGATAGTATACTCGTAACTAGTATGTATGTATAAAGAAAGAAAAAAAAACCACGGTTAGGTGGTATATACAATTATGGACGGGCTGCCGAGTGCCGACACAGAGGTAGCCACAGCCGTGAACTACCGCACTGTACTGTGTCTGCTGCTAATATATAGACTGGTTGATAAAGAGATAGTATACTCGTAACTAGTATGTATGTATAAAGAAAGAAAAAAAAACCACGGTTAGGTGGTATATACAATTATGGACGGGCTGCCGAGTGCCGACACAGAGGTAGCCACAGCCGTGAACTACCGCACTGTACTGTGTCTGCTGCTAATATATAGACTGGTTGATAAAGAGATAGTATACTCGTAACTAGTATGTATGTATAAAGAAAGAAAAAAAAACCACGGTTAGGTGGTATATACAATTATGGACGGGCTGCCGAGTGCCGACACAGAGGTAGCCACAGCCGTGAACTACCGCACTGTACTGTGTCTGCTGCTAATATAGACTGGTTGATAAAGAGATAGTATACTCGTAACTAGTATGTATGTATAAAGAATGAAAAAAAAACCACGGTTAGGTGGTATATACAATTATGGACGGGCTGCCGAGTGCCGACACAGAGGTAGCCACAGCCGTGAACTACCGCACTGTACTGTGTCTGCTGCTAATATAGACTGGTTGATAAAGAGATAGTATACTCGTAACTAGTATGTATGTATAAAGAAAGAAAAAAAAACCACGGTTAGGTGGTATATACAATTATGGACGGGCTGCCGAGTGCCGACACAGAGGTAGCCACAGCCGTGAACTACCGCACTGTACTGTGTCTGCTGCTAATATAGACTGGTTGATAAAGAGATAGTATACTACTAATATTATATACTGGTGGTCAGGTCACTGGTCACTAGTCACACTGGCAGTGGCACTCCTGCAGCAAAAGTGTGCACTGTTTAATTTTAATATAATATTATGTACTCCTGGCTCCTGCTATAACCTATAACTGGCACTGCAGTAGTGCTCCCCAGTCTCCCCCACAATTATAAGCTGTGTGAGCTGAGCAGTCAGACAGATATATAATATATATAGATGATGCAGCACACTGGCCTGAGCCTGAGCAGTGCACACAGATATGGTATGTGACTGACTGAGTCACTGTGTGTATCGCTTTTTTCAGGCAGAGAACGGATATATTAAATAAACTGCACTGTGTGTCTGGTGGTCACTCACTATATAATATATTATGTACTCCTGGCTCCTGCTATAACCTATAACTGGCACTGCAGTAGTGCTCCCCAGTCTCCCCCACAATTATAAGCTGTGTGAGCTGAGCAGTCAGACAGATATATATAATATTATATATAGATAATAGATGATGCAGCACACTGGCCTGAGCCTGAGCAGTGCACACAGATATGGTATGTGACTGAGTCACTGTGTGCTGTGTATCGCTTTTTTCAGGCAGAGAACGGATTATATTATGTACTCCTGGCTCCTGCTATAACCTATAACTGGCACTGCAGTAGTGCTCCCCAGTCTCCCCCACAATTATAAGCTGTGTGAGCTGAGCAGTCAGACAGATATATATAATATTATATATAGATAATAGATGATGCAGCACACTTGCCTGAGCCTGAGCAGTGCACACAGATATGGTATGTGACTGAGTCACTGTGTGCTGTGTATCGCTTTTTTCAGGCAGAGAACGGATTATAAATAAAAGTGGTGGTCACTGGTCACTATCAGCAAAACTCTGCACTGTACACTACTGAGTACTCCTAATGCTCCCCAAAATTAGTAAATCAAGTGTCTCTCTAATCTATTCTAATTCTAAACGGAGAGGACGCCAGCCACGTCCTCTCCCTATCAATCTCAATGCACGTGTGAAAATGGCGGCGACGCGCGGCTCCTTATATAGAATCCGAGTCTCGCGATAGAATCCGAGCCTCGCGAGAATCCGACAGCGTCATGATGACGTTCGGGCGCGCTCGGGTTAACCGAGCAAGGCGGGAAGATCCGAGTCGCTCGGACCCGTGAAAAAAAACATGAAGTTCTGGCGGGTTCGGATTCAGAGAAACCGAACCCGCTCATCTCTACACAATACCTCCATCAATTGTCTAAATCCCACTGCACTAATGGCGGATACAAGGCGCACGTCTAACACCAACATAAGTGTCAAGGCCTCAGTTATGAGGGCTTCCATCGTCATGTGAAGCTGAACCACTAGTCATGAACATAGGCCAGGGCCTCAGCCGTTCCTTGCCACTCCGTGTCGTAAATGGCATATTGGCAAGTTTACGTTTCTCCTCAGACCATTTAAATTTCTTTTTTTGGGTCTTTTTACTGAACTTTGGCTTTTTGGATTTTACTAGTGATGAGCGGGTTCGGTTCCTCGGAAACCGAACCCCCGCGAACTTCACCCATTTAACATGGGTCCGAGGCATACTCAGATTCTCCCGTATGGCTCGGTTAACCCGAGCGCGCCCGAACGTCATCATCCCGCTGTCGGATTCTCGTGAGATTAGAATTCTATATAAGCAGCTGCGCGTCGCCGCCATTTTCACTCGTGCATTGGAAATGTTAGGGAGAGGACGTGGCTGGCATCCTCTCCGTTTATTAATGTTGCTGCAAATATTTGTGCTTATTGCTTAATTGTGGGGACTGGGGAGCAGCAGTATTATATAGGAGGAGTACAGTGCAGAGTTTTGCTGATCAGTGACCACCAGTATTATACGTTGTATGCCTGAAAAACGCTCCATATCTGTGCTCAGTGTGCTGCATATATCTGTGCTCACACTGCTTTATTGTGGGGACTGGGGACCAGCAGTATTATATAGGAGGAGTACAGTGCAGAGTTTTGCTGACCAGTGACCACCAGTATTATACGTTGTCTGCCTGAAAAACGCTCCATATCTGTGTTCAGTGTGCTGCATATATCTGTGCTCACACTGCTTTATTGTGGGGACTGGGGACCAGCAGTATTATATAGGAGGAGTAGAGTGCAGAGTTTTGCTGACCAGTGACCACCAGTATTATACGTTGTCTGCCTGAAAAACGCTCCATATCTGTACTCAGTGTGCTGCATATATCTGTGCTCACACTGCTTTATTGTGGGGACTGGGGACCAGCAGTATTATATAGGAGGAGTACAGTGCAGAGTTTTGCTGACCAGTGACCACCAGTATTATACGTTGTCTGCCTGAAAAACGCTCCATATCTGTGCTCAGTGTGCTGCATATATCTGTGCTCACACTGCTTTATTGTGGGGACTGAGGACCAGCAGTATTATATAGGAGGAGTACAGTGCAGAGTTTTGCTGACCAGTGACCACCAGTATTATACGTTGTCTGCCTGAAAAACGCTCCATATCTGTGCTCAGTGTGCTGCATATATCTGCATACCTCCCAACTGTCCCGATTTTGGCGGGACAGTCCCGTTTTTCACAGTCTGTCCCGCTGTCCCACCCGCGGGTCGCAGTGTCCCGCGGGTGGGGGGGCAGTTGGGAGACCCCCCCTGTCACTCGCTGCTCTGAGGAGAGCAGCGGTGAATAGATGCTGTGCGCATGCGCACAGCGTCTATTCCTGGCAGAGAGGGACAGGGGGCATGGCCAGCAGCTCTCACAGCGCTGTTCATGCCCCCATAATGACGAAAACGGGGGCGTGGCTGGCGATCGCGGCACTTGCCGCGAGGCTACGCCCCCTTTTAGATAGGCCACACACCCCTAAAAATCGGACGCGTACTGTCCCTCCTCTACTGTTAGCAATGTTGGAAGCTATGTATCTGTGCTCACACTGCTTTATTGTGGGGACTGGGGACCAGCAGTATTATATAGGAGGAGTACAGTGCAGAGTTTGGCTGACAGTGACCACCAGTATATATAGCAGTACGGTACGGAAGGCCACTGCTCTTCCTACCTCTGTGTCATCAAGTATACTATCCATCTAGATTCTATACCTGTGGTGCATTTTAGTTTTGCAGTTTGCTGACAGTGACCACCAGTATATACAGCAGTACTGTACGGAAGGCCACTGCTCTACCTACCTCTGTGTCGTCAAGTATACTATCCATCCATACCTGTGGTGCATTTCAGTTGTGCGCAGTATATATAGTAGTAGGCCATTGCTATTGATACTGGCATATAATTCCACACATTAAAAAATGGAGAACAAAAATGTGGAGGTTAAAATAGGGAAAGATCAAGATCCACTTCCACCTCGTGCTGAAGCTGCTGCCACTACTCATGGCCGAGATTATGAAATGCCATCAACGTCGTCTGCCAAGGCCGATGCCCAATGTCATAGTAGAGAGCATGTAAAATCCCAAAAACAAAAGTTCAGTTAAATGACCCAAAAATCAAAATTAAAAGCGTCTGATGAGAAGCGTAAACTTGCCAATATGCCATTTACGACACGGAGTGGCAAGGAACGGCTGAGGCCTTGGCCTATGTTCATGGCTAGTGGTTCAGATTCACATGAGGATGGAAGCACTCATCCTCTCGCTAGAAAACTGCAGTGCCACTCCTAGATGGGCCAGGTGTTTGTGTCGGCCACTTGGGTCGCTTAGCTTAGTCACACAGCTACCTCACTGCACCTCTTTTATTCTTTGCATCATGTGCTGTTTGGGGACTATTTTTTAAATCTGCCATCCTGTCTGACACTGCAGTGCCACTCCTAGATGGGCCAGGTGTTTGTGTCGGCCACTTGTGTCGCTTAGCTTAGTCACACAGCGACCTTGGTGCCCCTCTTTTTTTCTTTGCATCATGTGCTGTTTGGGGACTATTTTTTTGAAGTGCCATCCTGTCTGACACTGCAGTGCCACTCCTAGATGGGCCAGGTGTTTGTGTCGGCCACTTGTGTCGCTTAGCTTAGTCACACAGCGACCTTGGTGCGCCTCTTTTTTTCTTTGCATCATGTGCTGTTTGGGGACTATTTTTTTGAAGTGCCATCCTGCCTGACACTGCAGTGCCACTCCTAGATGGGCCAGGTGTTTGTGTCGGCCACTTGTGTCGCTTAGCTTAGCCATCCAGCGACCTCGGTGCAAATTTTAGGACTAAAAATAATATTGTGAGGTGTGAGGTGATCAGAATAGACTGAAAATGAGTGGAAATTATGGTTATTGAGGTTAATAATACTATGGGATTGATAAAGATGGAAGTCATATTTGTTCATAGGACTCCATTTTATAATTGACATCTTACAAACTGTTTCAAATTGTATTTCAGATTAGAACTGACACAGGAAAGAGTGTAGACCTGTACTCTGTTTGAACCCATATTGTGAAGCTGTGACCTTTATCTAAGATAAACTCCTTGCACAAATATATTATCAGCAGCTAAATGTGAAAGCTGCAAAGGCATGTCAGTTTGCGGTATAACAGGAACGGAAGCAGACCCAGACATATGTAGATTATGAGTTTAACAAAAGTCCACTGTTGCCCCACGTAAAACCGCAAACTGGAATTATAGCGTTGCTAAGAAGATAGTTTATTAACCAATAGGATTATGTTTTGTGTAAGGAAGCTACGCCACTGTATGCAAATATGTACCTCTTTATAATGTAATGTTTTCAGGAAATAAAGCAGCTCTGCTCTATTACTTTTCCACTTTATACATGTGTGGCTAGTTATTACAAAGGTCACTTTGTTGACTGGTCACTGGCTGCAGCCGTGTATGAACCTGATGCTGACTGACTGAATGCGTGCTTGAACTTGGTTAAGCAAAGGGTGCCCTTTCCTGGGTTCACCTTTATCATATGGAGGTTCCGCATCCGAGATCCCACATCACCTGTTGAACAGCAGACGACTGGGCGGACGGTTCCTGGACTGAGACTCAAAACCCATGCATGGTACGTAGAGATATTTCTCTGTAGACTCTCATTCCTGTTAAGTATCCACTATGTTCCGCTGGGAGACAGGCATCGGGATCGCACGCACAAAGTTCACTCAGTAAACAGGTTTTTCTCATTTTCATTCTATCTCTTGCTTATATGTGCTTATATATGTGTTATAAAGGCGTAACAATGAATGAATGTGGAAGTAGAGATGAGCGGGTTCGGTTTCTCTGAATCCGAACCCGCCAGAACTTCATGTTTTTTTTCACGGGTCCGAGCGACTCGGATCTTCCCGCCTTGCTCGGTTAACCCGAGCGCGCCCGAACGTCATCATGACGCTGTCGGATTCTCGCGAGGCTCGGATTCTATCGCGAGACTCGGATTCTATATAAGGAGCCGCGCGTCGCCGCCATTTTCACACGTGCATTGAGATTGATAGGGAGAGGACGTGGCTGGCGTCCTCTCCGTTTAGAATAGATTAGAGAGACACTTGATTTACTAATTTTGGGGAGCATTAGGAGTACTCAGTACTCAGTAGTGTACAGTGCAGAGTTTTGCTGATAGTGACCAGTGACCACCAGTTTTATTTATAATCCGTTCTCTGCCTGAAAAAAGCGATACACAGCACACAGTGACTCAGTCACATACCATATCTGTGTGCACTGCTCAGGCTCAGGCCAGTGTGCTGCATCATCTATTATCTATATATAATATTATATATATCTGTCTGACTGCTCAGCTCACACAGCTTATAATTGTGGGGGAGACTGGGGAGCACTACTGCAGTGCCAGTTATAGGTTATAGCAGGAGCCAGGAGTACATAATATATTATATAGTGAGTGACCACCAGACACACAGTGCAGTTTATTTAATATATCCGTTCTCTGCCTGAAAAAAGCGATACACACAGTGACTCAGTCAGTCACATACCATATCTGTGTGCACTGCTCAGGCTCAGGCCAGTGTGCTGCATCATCTATATATATTATATATCTGTCTGACTGCTCAGCTCACACAGCTTATAATTGTGGGGGAGACTGGGGAGCACTACTGCAGTGCCAGTTATAGGTTATAGCAGGAGCCAGGAGTACATAATATTATATTAAAATTAAACAGTGCACACTTTTGCTGCAGGAGTGCCACTGCCAGTGTGACTAGTGACCAGTGACCTGACCACCAGTATATATAATATTAGTAGTATACTATCTCTTTATCAACCAGTCTATATTAGCAGCAGACACAGTACAGTGCGGTAGTTCACGGCTGTGGCTACCTCTGTGTCGGCACTCGGCAGCCCGTCCATAATTGTATATACCACCTAACCGTGGTTTTTTTTTCTTTCTTTATACATACATACTAGTTACGAGTATACTATCTCTTTATCAACCAGTCTATATATTAGCAGCAGACACAGTACAGTGCGGTAGTTCACGGCTGTGGCTACCTCTGTGTCGGCACTCGGCAGCCCGTCCATAATTGTATATACCACCTAACCGTGGTTTTTTTTTTCTTTCTTTATACATACATACTAGTTACGAGTATACTATCTCTTTATCAACCAGTCTATATATTAGCAGCGGACACAGTACAGTGCGGTAGTTCACGGCTGTGGCTACCTCTGTGTCGGCACTCGGCAGCCCGTCCATAATTGTATATACCACCTAACCGTGGTTTTTTTTTCTTTCTTTATACATACATACTAGTTACGAGTATACTATCTCTTTATCAACCAGTCTATATATTAGCAGCAGACACAGTACAGTGCGGTAGTTCACGGCTGTGGCTACCTCTGTGTCGGCACTCGGCAGCCCGTCCATAATTGTATATACCACCTAACCGTGGTTTTTTTTTCTTTCTTTATACATACATACTAGTTACGAGTATACTATCTCTTTATCAACCAGTCTATATATTAGCAGCAGACACAGTACAGTGCGGTAGTTCACGGCTGTGGCTACCTCTGTGTCGGCACTCGGCAGCCCGTCCATAATTGTATATACCACCTAACCGTGGTTTTTTTTTCATTCTTTATACATACATACTAGTTACGAGTATACTATCTCTTTATCAACCAGTCTATATATTAGCAGCAGACACAGTACAGTGCGGTAGTTCACGGCTGTGGCTACCTCTGTGTCGGCACTCGGCAGCCCGTCCATAATTGTATATACCACCTAACCGTGGTTTTTTTTTCTTTCTTTATACATACATACTAGTTACGAGTATACTATCTCTTTATCAACCAGTCTATATATTAGCAGCAGACACAGTACAGTGCGGTAGTTCACGGCTGTGGCTACCTCTGTGTCGGCACTCGGCAGCCCGTCCATAATTGTATATACCACCTAACCGTGGTTTTTTTTTCTTTCTTTATACATACATACTAGTTACGAGTATACTATCTCTTTATCAACCAGTCTATATATTAGCAGCAGACACAGTACAGTGCGGTAGTTCACGGCTGTGGCTACCTCTGTGTCGGCACTCGGCAGCCCGTCCATAATTGTATATACCACCTAACCGTGGTTTTTTTTTCTTTCTTTATACATACATACTAGTTACGAGTATACTATCTCTTTATCAACCAGTCTATATATTAGCAGCAGACACAGTACAGTGCGGTAGTTCACGGCTGTGGCTACCTCTGTGTCGGCACTCGGCAGCCCGTCCATAATTGTATATACCACCTAACCGTGGTTTTTTTTTCTTTCTTTATACATACATACTAGTTACGAGTATACTATCTCTTTATCAACCAGTCTATATTAGCAGCAGACACAGTACAGTGCGGTAGTTCACGGCTGTGGCTACCTCTGTGTCGGCACTCGGCAGCCCGTCCATAATTGTATATACCACCTAACCGTGGTTTTTTTTTCTTTCTTTATACATACATACATACTAGTTACGAGTATACTATCTCTTTATCAACCAGTCTATATATTAGCAGCAGACACAGTACAGTGCGGTAGTTCACGGCTGTGGCTACCTCTGTGTCGGCACTCGGCAGCCCGTCCATAATTGTATATACCACCTAACCGTGGTTTTTTTTTCTTTCTTTATACATACATACTAGTTACGAGTATACTATCTCTTTATCAACCAGTCTATATATTAGCAGCAGACACAGTACAGTGCGGTAGTTCACGGCTGTGGCTACCTCTGTGTCGGCACTCGGCAGCCCGTCCATAATTGTATATACCACCTAACCGTGGTTTTTTTTTCTTTCTTTATACATACATACTAGTTACGAGTATACTATCTCTTTATCAACCAGTCTATATATTAGCAGCAGACACAGTACAGTGCGGTAGTTCACGGCTGTGGCTACCTCTGTGTCGGCACTCGGCAGCCCGTCCATAATTGTATATACCACCTAACCGTGGTTTTTTTTTCTTTCTTTATACATACATACTAGTTACGAGTATACTATCTCTTTATCAACCAGTCTATATATTAGCAGCAGACACAGTACAGTGCGGTAGTTCACGGCTGTGGCTACCTCTGTGTCGGCACTCGGCAGCCCGTCCATAATTGTATATACCACCTAACCGTGTTTTTTTTTTCTTTCTTTATACATACATACTAGTTACGAGTATACTATCTCTTTATCAACCAGTCTATATATTAGCAGCAGACACAGTACAGTGCGGTAGTTCACGGCTGTGGCTACCTCTGTGTCGGCACTCGGCAGCCCGTCCATAATTGTATATACCACCTAACCGTGGTTTTTTTTTTCTTTCTTTATACATACATACTAGTTACGAGTATACTATCTCTTTATCAACCAGTCTATATATTAGCAGCAGACACAGTACAGTGCGGTAGTTCACGGCTGTGGGCTACCTCTGTGTCGGCACTCGGCAGCCCGTCCATAATTGTATATACCACCTAACCGTGGTTTTTTTTTCTTTCTTTATACATACATACTAGTTACGAGTATACTATCTCTTTATCAACCAGTCTATATATTAGCAGCAGACACAGTACAGTGCGGTAGTTCACGGCTGTGGCTACCTCTGTGTCGGCACTCGGCAGCCCGTCCATAATTGTATACTAGTATCCAATCCATCCATCTCCATTGTTTACCTGAGGTGCCTTTTAGTTGTGCCTATTAAAATATGGAGAACAAAAATGTTGAGGTTCCAAAATTAGGGAAAGATCAAGATCCACTTCCACCTCGTGCTGAAGCTGCTGCCACTAGTCATGGCCGAGACGATGAAATGCCAGCAACGTCGTCTGCCAAGGCCGATGCCCAATGGCATAGTACAGAGCATGTCAAAACCAAAACACCAAATATCAGTAAAAAAAGGACTCCAAAACCTAAAATAAAATTGTCGGAGGAGAAGCGTAAACTTGCCAATATGCCATTTACCACACGGAGTGGCAAGGAACGGCTGAGGCCCTGGCCTATGTTCATGGCTAGTGGTTCAGCTTCACATGAGGATGGAAGCACTCAGCCTCTCGCTAGAAAACTGAAAAGACTCAAGCTGGCAAAAGCACCGCAAAGAACTGTGCGTTCTTTGAAATCCCAAATCCACAAGGAGAGTCCAATTGTGTCGGTTGCGATGCCTGACCTTCCCAACACTGGACGTGAAGAGCATGCGCCTTCCACCATTTGCACGCCCCCTGCAAGTGCTGGAAGGAGCACCCGCAGTCCAGTTCCTGATAGTCAGATTGAAGATGTCAGTGTTGAAGTACACCAGGATGAGGAGGATATGGGTGTTGCTGGCGCTGGGGAGGAAATTGACCAGGAGGATTCTGATGGTGAGGTGGTTTGTTTAAGTCAGGCACCCGGGGAGACACCTGTTGTCCGTGGGAGGAATATGGCCGTTGACATGCCAGGTGAAAATACCAAAAAAATCAGCTCTTCGGTGTGGAGGTATTTCACCAGAAATGCGGACAACAGGTGTCAAGCCGTGTGTTCCCTTTGTCAAGCTGTAATAAGTAGGGGTAAGGACGTTAACCACCTCGGAACATCCTCCCTTATACGTCACCTGCAGCGCATTCATAATAAGTCAGTGACAAGTTCAAAAACTTTGGGTGACAGCGGAAGCAGTCCACTGACCAGTAAATCCCTTCCTCTTGTAACCAAGCTCACGCAAACCACCCCACCAACTCCCTCAGTGTCAATTTCCTCCTTCCCCAGGAATGCCAATAGTCCTGCAGGCCATGTCACTGGCAATTCTGACGAGTCCTCTCCTGCCTGGGATTCCTCCGATGCATCCTTGCGTGTAACGCCTACTGCTGCTGGCGCTGCTGTTGTTGCCGCTGGGAGTCGATGGTCATCCCAGAGGGGAAGTCGTAAGCCCACTTGTACTACTTCCAGTAAGCAATTGACTGTTCAACAGTCCTTTGCGAGGAAGATGAAATATCACAGCAGTCATCCTACTGCAAAGCGGATAACTGAGTCCTTGACAACTATGTTGGTGTTAGACGTGCGTCCGGTATCCGCCATTAGTTCACAGGGAACTAGACAATTTATTGAGGCAGTGTGCCCCCGTTACCAAATACCATCTAGGTTCCACTTCTCTAGGCAGGCGATACCGAGAATGTACACGGACGTCAGAAAAAGACTCACCAGTGTCCTAAAAAATGCAGTTGTACCCAATGTCCACTTAACCACGGACATGTGGACAAGTGGAGCAGGGCAGGGTCAGGACTATATGACTGTGACAGCCCACTGGGTAGATGTATGGACTCCCGCCGCAAGAACAGCAGCGGCGGCACCAGTAGCAGCATCTCGCAAACGCCAACTCTTTCCTAGGCAGGCTACGCTTTGTATCACCGCTTTCCAGAATACGCACACAGCTGAAAACCTCTTACGGCAACTGAGGAAGATCATCGCGGAATGGCTTACCCCAATTGGACTCTCCTGTGGATTTGTGGCATCGGACAACGCCAGCAATATTGTGTGTGCATTAAATATGGGCAAATTCCAGCACGTCCCATGTTTTGCACATACCTTGAATTTGGTGGTGCAGAATTTTTTAAAAAACGACAGGGGCGTGCAAGAGATGCTGTCGGTGGCCAGAAAAATTGCGGGACACTTTCGGCGTACAGGCACCACGTACAGAAGACTGGAGCACCACCAAAAACTACTGAACCTGCCCTGCCATCATCTGAAGCAAGAAGTGGTAACGAGGTGGAATTCAACCCTCTATATGCTTCAGAGGTTGGAGGAGCAGCAAAAGGCCATTCAAGCCTATACAATTGAGCACGATATAGTAGGTGGAATGCACCTGTCTCAAGTGCAGTGGAGAATGATTTCAACGTTGTGCAAGGTTCTGATGCCCTTTGAACTTGCCACACGTGAAGTCAGTTCAGACACTGCCAGCCTGAGTCAGGTCATTCCCCTCATCAGGCTTTTGCAGAAGAAGCTGGAGGCATTGAAGAAGGAGCTAAAAGGGAGCGATTCCGCTAGGCATGTGGGACTTGTGGATGCAGCCCTTAATTCGCTTAACAAGGATTCACGGGTGGTCAATCTGTTGAAATCAGAGCACTACATTTTGGCCACCGTGCTCGATCCTAGATTTAAAGCCTACCTTGGATCTCTCTTTCCGGCAGACACAGGTCTGCTGGGGTTGAAAGACCTGCTGGTGACAAAATTGTCAAGTCAAGCGGAACGCGACCTGTCAACATCTCCTCCTTCACATTCTCCCGCAACTGGGGGTGCGAGGAAAAGGCTCAGAATTCCGAGCCCACCCGCTGGCGGTGATGCAGGGCAGTCTGGAGCGACTGCTGATGCTGACATCTGGTCCGGACTGAAGGACCTGACAACGATTACGGACATGTCGTCTACTGTCACTGCATATGATTCTCTCAACATTGATAGAATGGTGGAGGATTATATGAGTGACCGCATCCAAGTAGGCACGTCACACAGTCCGTACTTATACTGGCAGGAAAAAGAGGCAATTTGGAGGCCCTTGCACAAACTGGCTTTATTCTACCTAAGTTGCCCTCCCACAAGTGTGTACTCCGAAAGAGTGTTTAGTGCCGCCGCTCACCTTGTCAGCAATCGGCGTACGAGGTTACATCCAGAAAATGTGGAGAAGATGATGTTCATTAAAATGAATTATAATCAATTCCTCCGCGGAGACATTGACCAGCAGCAATTGCCTCCACAAAGTACACAGGGAGCTGAGATGGTGGATTCCAGTGGGGACGAATTGATAATCTGTGAGGAGGGGGATGTACACGGTGATATATCGGAGGGTGAAGATGAGGTGGACATCTTGCCTCTGTAGAGCCAGTTTGTGCAAGGAGAGATTAATTGCTTCTTTTTTGGGGGGGGTCCAAACCAACCCGTCATATCAGTCACAGTCGTGTGGCAGACCCTGTCACTGAAATGATGGGTTGGTTAAAGTGTGCATGTCCTGTTTTGTTTACACAACATAAGGGTGGGTGGGAGGGCCCAAGGACAATTCCATCTTGCACCTCTTTTTTCTTTTCTTTTTCTTTGCATCATGTGCTGATTGGGGAGGGTTTTTTGGAAGGGACATCCTGCGTGACACTGCAGTGCCACTCCTAGATGGGCCCGGTGTTTGTGTCGGCCACTAGGGTCGCTAATCTTACTCACACAGTCAGCTACCTCATTGCGCCTCTTTTTTTCTTTGCGTCATGTGCTGTTTGGGGAGGGTTTTTTGGAAGGGACATCCTGCGTGACACTGCAGTGCCACTCCTAGATGGGCCCGGTGTTTGTGTCGGCCACTAGGGTCGCTAATCTTACTCACACAGTCAGCTACCTCATTGCGCCTCTTTTTTTCTTTGCGTCATGTGCTGTTTGGGGAGGGTTTTTTGGAAGGGACATCCTGCGTGACACTGCAGTGCCACTCCTAGATGGGCCCGGTGTTTGTGTCGGCCACTAGGGTCGCTAATCTTACTCACACAGCTACCTCATTGCGCCTCTTTTTTTCTTTGCGTCATGTGCTGTTTGGGGAGGGTTTTTTGGAAGGGACATCCTGCGTGACACTGCAGTGCCACTCCTAGATGGGCCCGGTGTTTGTGTCGGCCACTAGGGTCGCTAATCTTACTCACACAGCTACCTCATTGCGCCTCTTTTTTTCTTTGCGTCATGTGCTGTTTGGGGAGGGTTT